>NC_143486.1:82412125-82567903 GCF_027475165.1 Benincasa hispida
AGGCTGCACCACTTCTAAAAGCTCGATGTTCAATTCAAAAGTAGCTCCAGGCTGCCAAATACAAAGCAGGATTACATGTAAATCTCATAACCATACAACTAAAAGGTTGTTATCTTATCTCTATCTCAATCCTCCACGCAATAATTGACATAAATAACATAAGTAAACCAAAGGGCACTTGACTTGACCGTTTCTTGGATTCCTCCACTCATGACACTTGCATACAAGAAAAAAGGGGCTAAATTATGGCTTTTGCCCATAAACTTTATATGGATTTTTTAATTCTGCAATTAATCTTTTGAACTTTTGAAATACACCCTTTACAACTTTTGTATTGTATCAAACCACTATTCATTTTAAAAGTATATTTAAGGTTTCAATTTCGCTATCAAATAATATACAGCATTCTTGTTTTGTCCTTAAAGTATATGTATGTTTTTTTTTTCTTTTTTTTTCTTTCTTTCTTTATTTTTTTTTCTTTTTTTTATTATTATTATTATTATTATTATTATTTTGTATTTCCCTTAATGAAGTAACTTGAACAGGTTATTTTAAAAAATTGAATTAAAAAATTTAACGGTGTATTTGAAACTTTTTTTACTAAAGAATAAAGAGGATGCCTGAAAAATAGACATCGTTGGTTGAGGGGTGAAAAAGTGTAAACCAAAACATATGTGCACATGTTTCATGATAAAAAGAAATAACTTTTTTCAGTACAATGTTCTGAGATCAAACTGGATGATATGACAACAAAACCAGGGAGTTAGGCCAAATTTTAATCCCGTGTTTTCATGCGTTCACATGCAAGTGAGATCAGACAATTTTTAAAATAGTTTCTGTCAAAAAGTGATACAAAAAAAAAGGTAAATTATTGACTTACTTGAAGTAATGGATAATTAGACACCATACTCGAGACTTCACTGACATTTACAACTTTAATTCAGGACTAACTTTTTTAGTTCCGAGTTTTCATGCATTCACATACAAGTGTAAGTAAGTTTCAAAATAGTTGATGGATCACAATGTAAATGATTGAAGTACTTTATGTAATAGAAAAATATCATACTCGAAACCTCAAAAATATCTAAAATTTAAATCAAGGGACTTACTGGAATTTCATTCATTCCCTTTTGACCATATCCAGCCTCAGGGGGAACAATCACCTTACGCTGGAAAATGAAGGAAAATGGGAGAGACTCAAGAGAATATAATAAAGAGGAAGAAGATTATCAACACATCAAGCATATGTTAAAACTAGATACCTTTCCTCCAACTTTCATCCCTTCGGTTATGGAGTACATTGCTGGTGGGGGTTTAGGTGCAGCCTGTGCTGAAAATAGACCATTTGGATTGTCCACAAAATCACGCTTCCGCTCCTTCCCGGGCGGGGCTCCTACTTTGAACTCATAAGGCTGATCAAACCAAGGGACAACATACATTAGAAATTCAATTGGGCTCTAAAATATCACGTCTTTCTGAGGAAGAAATAAGAATTTTATATTACATCCAGATGATTCATCACTATATTGACCTAGAGCTGAAGTTGTTGACTAAAAAACATTTAATCCTATGATATATTCTTAACATTAATCATCACGCTCGTACACATTCCTTCTTTAGATAACAACTGATTAAACTAAATTCACGTAAGCAAAATGTAAGAACCTGGGCGATAACACGATTTCCAGCCAAGAGTTTCGATTCTCGACTTGACACAGCTGTAATCCCTCTATAGAGGCAATCAAAGTGCACCTGTAATCGAAAGCTAATACAGAAAAAAGTTAAAATTCAAATACAGGCAAAATAGCTCTCAAATTTCCCAAACAGATTACCTGAACTGTGGAACCCTTCTCTGCCACAGGACCCTTTCCCTCCTCGACATCGTAGTACTTGAGTCCATTTGCTGTAATCAAAATGTCATTGCAAATGTGAATCAAAGAAAATCTACAGAGAAATGCTCCTCATAATCCAGATTTTCCAACCATTAAAGGAGAGATTTCGACGGGTATTTTGTTAAATCAACAAACGTCACAGATCTGTCTGAGTCCTGGAAACAAGACTATAAACACCCCAAGAGCTCAACTTGTAGTGAATCAAACTTCCACTTCATTTCAGTAGAATTTTAAATTTTGGATATGGAAATTGAATAATATGTCGTAGTTACTGATCAAGACTATATGATTTTCTACCTATTAAAAGTATTAAGAGGAAGGATTGAGATTACTAACGACTGGTGAGATAATCCTCGAGAGGAATGGTCTTCTTGTTCCTTCTTTCTCTCGCCTTGGACGGAGATACAGAAACGAGAGTGAACGGGAGCGAAGAGATCAAAATTGCAGACCTTCTTGAAATTGGTAAAGAAAACACTTCTTGCCTCGCATTCTCTCTTTGGTTGGGCGAGGATTGTGAACGAATTTGAGGAAGAAGGCGATCAATGGGACAAGAATCCAAGCTCTTCGGTACGGACACTGCCATGGCGGTTGAACTACGCAGAGCATGTGTTTGGAAAGCGCCCGCATTATATCCCTATCCACAAAACGCTTGGCGAAATCCGATGCCCTTTGTCTAAAGTAAAATTGACAAAAATGACTTATTTAGTGTTTTGATTTGGGAAATTATTTTAAATAGTAAGATGATTGAAAATATTTACGATATATAATAAAATTTTAAAACTATCCATGATATATATTGATAGACTTCTATCAGTATCTATCAATATCACTGAGTCTATCAGTGTCTTCTAAAATTTTGCTATATTTTATACTAGTTTATTTTTCTATATTTAAAAACAGCATTTTTGATTTTGTATTTTTGACTTATTTTTGAAAAATAAGTATTTTTTGACCCGATGATGATGAAAATGATGTAAGCATGGAAAATATTGGTTGTACAATCACTCTTATGTCTCTTATTAAATTCTCACTTTTAATCTCAACAACCAACCTACCAAATTAACTCACAAAAAATATCCACCTAAAAAATTTATTCACAAAAAATTATTCATATTCCAACACAAAAAATTCTCCACTAAATTTGATTTGTTTACAACCCCACAAAAAGTTTTCTTCACCAAATTATTTCCAAACAAAAAGTCTTTCGTCAAGTCAAAAACTTGTATTTCACGAAGTTGTAATTTTGTACACTCTGTAAGAAGGTATGTATTTCATTTTGTATGTATTCAATAATTCGATAATTTCCAAAAAAATGACAAAAATAAATAACCTATTTGGAGTTTGATTTATGCTTGCTTTGTTTATTTATTTATTTTTTAAAATAATGCCTTGCATTTGATATTTATATAAAAGAATGAGAAAAAATATAGGATTTTTTTTAAGATACTCGATCGGGCTTCACCAGGCATAAAGAAAATGAGTTAAAATTACCTGGTTTAGGCTTCATCGAGTACAAAATAATTGTTGAAATAAGTTGGATACCCGATCGAGCTTCACCGGGTAGAAAGCAAATGAGTTAAAATTACCTGGTCGAGCTTCATCAGGTACAAAATAATTGTTGAAATAAGTCTGATACTTGGTCAGGCTTCACTAGGTCTTCACCGGGTATGAAATAAATTGATTGACCCGGTCTTCTCGAGTATGGAATAGAAACTGGGTTGGGACTGGTTCGGGGCCTGGTAGAATTAACCCTAACCCGGCCGGGCGCACAAAAAGTACGATACTATTTTTTGGCCCGATGTTATACCTGGCCGGGTGGACGATTAGGTCAATTTTTTTTAGTTTCTTTTTCTTTTTTCTTTTTTTTTTTTTTTTTTTTATTTTAACTACATTATATTAATACATTTTTGTTATAATTTATAGGAAAATACCTCGTGCTTGGATTTTGTTTCATTGGCGTTTGGAATGAAAGGAAAAAGGATTACGATGGAGGAGAGTTGCGGGGTTTGACATTGAGGTTGGCACAACATATAATGAATTTCTAACCGAAGTTTATAGGATAAGTGGTATATGTTGGGTTTTATGTCCTAAAACTCATGGTTTGTAAACATTAAACTTATTCTGAAAATTCAATAAGTTGTTATTGAATATATGAATTGTTTATTTCATTTTAGAAATAAATCCAATAAACTAAAAGATCCATGACTATTACATTACATGAGTACTTGAACTTTATGTGGAGATATAAAAGTGGATTAGGTTTGAGTAAATAGTCAAAATTGTCCATAGTATACGAATAAGGCTGGGTGTCTTATTCTGGTAACACTATTGGATGCGGCTCACTCCATAGTTGTTACAAAGAGTTTTAAAGTGCTACAAACGAAGTGATCCTAATTCGTACATGTCATTATATGAGTGTTGGGGTTGATGCCCTACATCTCGTAGGGTCCTGTAGTTTGTAAACACGTGTATGAACAAACACTTTGTGATTTATAATATGAGATATTTTATTCACTTCAGTATATGAAATATGAGATATTTTTGTTGCATTAACCACAAACCAATAAACTAAGATCCCTGGTTATCGTTGTAACTTAAGCATGTATGTGGAGACATACAAGTGGATCGTGCTTTAAGTGATAACCTAAATGGTCTGTAGTATATGGATAAAGGAGGGATACCTTATTCTTGTGACAATACGAGTGTGGTTCGCTTTATAGGTGTTACAAATATTGTAAAATGCTACAATTGGTATGATCTTAATCATTCGTGTATTAGACATACAAGCGAGGATGATCTATACAAAGGAGTTTGTATAAGACTGGACCACGAAATGTTTAGTTTCGTTATATAACGCTGTTCATGACAGAGACTTTCATTTCACTAGGATGACCATAGGTAACATGACCTTAATCTTGAGTGAGTTGTGAACTCCTGCCTATGAGGGCAGTCCCTTAGTTTGCATAGATGCGAGTGGCCAGATCGCCGACTCAAACCTACTACTTTGAGGATTCGTCTGATTGAGGAGCTGAGAACTCAGTTACACAAGATGAAATTCACTCCTTCCCCAAAGCAGAGGTAAGTAGATAAGTTGCTCCCTTAAGGGCTGATTCCGAGACTTGAACAATGTGACGCCACATATTCTCTTGGCTTGTGAAGGGATTAGTCATAGTGGGACTATGATGTATTGTTCATTAGAGGAATCAGTGGTACTTAAGGAGTTAGATGTAACTACAAGGGCAAAATGGTAAATTGGCCTAGCTGTACTTACGAGCGATTTATGATTGTTCATCGTACTATTGATTGATCATATCTAATGAATACAAAAATATATCTATAGTACGAAGAATGCACCTGTCAGTCTTTAGTGGAGTTCCCGGCAGTTAACAGATGGTGGATATCGTGATTAAAAAGAGTTATTTACGTACCGTTGGAACTTCAAGCTACAAGTTCATAAGGTCCTCTTGGTAGCTCAATGGATTCATGTTGAGAATCAGTTTTTGGGTTAGTTTGAAATGTTCAAATTAATGGAGGGAATTTGATTACATATGATATAATTTAATTAATTCAATTATATATGATATAGTTGATTTGATGTATTTGATACATTATTTGATTGGAGGAATTAATAAAAATATAATTTATATTAAATGCCATAAAGTAGAAAAAGAACTATGGTTTATCTATAGTGTAGAGAGTGCAGCTATCGATCTTTAGTGGAGTGCCCGACAGTTAACGAATGGTGGATTCCGTGACTAAAGAGTTTATTTAGTTATTCATGTACCGTTGGAGCTTCAAGCTACAGGTCCATAAGGTCTCCTTGGTAGCTCAATGGATTCAAGTTGAGAATCAGTTCTTGGGTTTAGTTTGAAATGTTCAAATTGACAAGAGGAAACTCAATTATATATGATATAATTGGTGTGATATATGAGATACATCAAGTGGAAGATTAATGTAAATATGATTTACATTAAATACCATAAAAATAGAAAAAGAACTATGGTTTATATGTTTCATGAAATTAAATATTAAAACTATAGGTTATATGTAACGACCCGACCCCCTAGGACTTAAGTTAGGTCGTTACTAAATACATGCATGCTAGAACTCAAAACGACACTCTGTTAAGGCGAAATAAATGCCAATTAAATAAGGTAAGTTCAAAAGACTTTCATTAAATTCAAACATTAAAACAATAGTAAGGTACCTATAACTCATAAAGGATAATAAATAAGTCTGAAAAACGATTCTTAAAAATAAGTTTTAAATATCAAAACTAAAAGTTGAGAGAAACATGAAAAGAACTCTAAATCTCATGAGCGGAAGCGTAAAAACTAGTCCCAGTGGCTCGATCACGAACTCCGCTTGTCCATCGCCGATGCATCTCTACCCTTACCTGAAACAACAACATGAGAAAGAATGAGTATAAAATACTCAGTAAGTAACCCCACTACTGGGGTCAGGCTGGGCATCTATGTCCTCTAGATACCTACCTCTGGTGAAACATATAAACTGCTCTAGTCCTCATGGGACACATATGCACATGAAACAAGAAGGAGACTGAGTCCTATCCTACTGTAGTTAAGTATGTCCACTACCTTTGGTGAATCCCGAAGGAGACACAAACTGGTGAATCTCGAAGGAAACACAAACTGGTGAATTCCGAAGGAAACATAAAATCAAATGGGCATCTAACTAATCAGTAAGGACATTTTCACAGTCTCAACATCATAATCATCACTGTACGAATCTACGACATACATATAAGCCTTAACATCATGGCTCTACAACATACACATATACCTCAACATCATGGTTCTACAACATACATGTATACCTCAACATCATCAGATCAAATACAACCATGGAAGCACATACCATATCATACTAGCATTCAAGTGTCTATGTGCATAAATAAATAATTCGGATCTCTTAACGGAACATACTTTAATCATGTTATACTATCAATTTTTCATGTTGTCATTCTGCCATAATCTTCATTTAACATGCTAGCATACATCTAATGCCTGGCTCGTAGGCAGTTCCAGTAGTAAGATTACTTACCTTGATATTAGGTCGAACCAAAAAGCAATTGAATCTTTGTGAAATTCTTGAATCCTTAATCAAGCTTAAACATAAACCAAGTTTTAAAATTAATAGTTAAGGCCAAATTCCAAACAACCAAATATTACAAAATATTTCTAGATAACCTTACCTAAAGTGTGGTCCAATTCGAATTCACCTTCCAAACCTCCAATTTTAAGCCCAAATAATTAGCAAACCAAACTCTTCTTCATCTTGAATGAAATTCTTGAATCAACCCCCTAATCATAATTTGAAATTAGACTTACATGATTAAAGCTTGAATCAAATACATACTTCACTACCAATGTCTCAAATAAATTATCCATATATAGCTTCGTCAAAAAATTCACTTCCAAATGACTTTACCAAAATTTCTCAACAATCAAAATTAATCCACAAGAGAGTAATCAAAGCATAAAACTTACCAAAACTCGCTAAAACAAACTCCAACTTCACTGAACGACACCTCAATACCTTCACAAACTTGAATCCAAAGTTGAAACACAATGAGTATCAACCAATTGATGCCAAAAGTTAATGAGTATTCAAGAATCAACCGAAAACAAACCCAAACGGCAGAAATCTTACCCAAATCGATAGATCTAGTGACGGCAAAGCGAACGATGCTTGAGTAGTGGTGGACGAAGGTCATGAAGAAGAAACTGACGTGGCAGCTTCGGGCAGCGTCGGACGGGCTCACGAACGTGAGGAAGAAAAGGGGGGGTGGTGTTTGACTTTTTATAAAAAAAAAACAATAATAATAATAATAAAACAAAAAAGGAAGTAAATATATTATATTTAATTCCTTTCCATTTTATACTATTAAATTCCTTTCCGTTTCAAAAGAAAATTATTTCTTGCCATTAATTTTCAATTTGAATTTCAAATTGAATAATTTCACGCCAACAATTAAATTCCCCCACTTACACTTGAAGTCCAAAATTTCAAAAATGCCCTCCAACTAATACCAATTACTGAAATTCCAAATAATAAAATTACTGAAATTACATTATTACTAAAAAAATGTGCGGGGTGTTACATTCTTCCCTCCTCAACGAACTTTCGTCCTTGAAAGTTCATTCTTGAAAAAAAAAAAACTCTGGGAGTGTTACATTCTTCCCTCCTCAAAGAACTTTCGTCCTCGAGAGTTCGTTCCTGAAAAAACTCTGGGTACTGAGCCCTCATCTCATTCTCTCACTCCTTAGTGGCCTCTTTGAACTGATGATTCTTCCACAGGAATTTCACAAGCGCAATCTCCCTGCGGCGCAATGTCTTTACCTCTCTGGCGAGAAATTCTACAGCCTTCTCCTCGTAGCTTAAGTTATCATTCAATTGCAATGGCTCAAAGTCAACTACATGGGACGGATCTGTCACATATCTTCCTCAAAATAGAAATGTGGAGGACATTATGAACTGAAGACAGTGTTGGAGGTAATGCCAATCAGTAAGCTATAGGGCCAATTCGCTCTAAGACCTCAAAAGGTCCAATGAATCTCGGACTCAACTTTGCCTTCCTGCCAAACCTCAGAATACCTTTCATGGGTGCCACTTTTAAGAACACTTTCACACCAGTCTCAAATTCCAGGTCCTTACGTCTTACATTGGCGTAACTCTTCTGTCTGCTCTAAGCTAGTTGCATACGAGCTCTGATCTTCTGTATTGCCTCATTCATGATATGCACTAGCTCAGGACCTAGCAACTTCCTCTCACCAACCTCACCTCGGCATATTGGAGACTTGCAGCCCTTTCCATATAGGGCCTCAAATGGCAGTGGGCCAGTGGCAGTCTGATAGCTATTATTATATGCGAATTCCATTAAATGTAGGTGAGAGTCCCAACTCCCTGAAAACTCTAATGCACAAGCGCACAACATATCTTCCAATATCTGGTTCAGACGTTCTATTTGACCATCAGTCTATGGGTGAAAAAATTATACCAAAATTCAATTGAGTACCCAATGCTAACTGGAGACTCTTTAAAAAAAAAAAAAAAAAAGATGCAAAACAAGGGTCATTGTTTGACATAGCTAAAATTAGTACCAAAAGAGGTGTAACAACCCCTTCCATAAATAACTATGAAACTTAAGAGTTGAAAATCAACCACACTTCTACACGTCCGAGCTAAGAACTTTGAAAATGGTCATGAAGTTAAGAAAGTCTTATATACTAAAAATATATATCTGAGCCTACCATGTCACAGGGAAAACTTCATATGTGCAGTGAAGGAACTGATCATACTATATAATGCGTCATTTGAAGATACGTACCAGAACAAATCTAGTCAATTGAAAACTGCTTCTACTCTAGAAGCGCCAACTATGATGTCTTTCCTAGGGTCTACATGTCCGAGAATATCTCTGTCTAATTAAGTCTCACATTCACGAGAAACTCATCATGAGGCTCTATGCTGTCATGAGCTATAAAACTTGCTTGAGCCATCCTCATATTATTCTTTAGGCTTGAAACAATTACATATCATTACTTAGACCCCACAACAAACGAGTCCAGAATTTCCCCTGAAAATGAGGTTTTGAAGTCCCCGAATGTTAAAGCATAAGTCAATTGATAACACATTTTCATAACCTTGTAATAACCGTAATTGATCCTTGAAGTCATTTTTTTCTTTTTTTTTTAACGATAAAATCTTCTTGATTCATAAGTCCTAGCTTGGATTATTCGTACTCTCTAAAGCTAGTTAACTCATTGCCCATGCAAGAGAATACATACTATCTTGTAATGATCCAAACCCACTTTTAGTAACTTCTTACTATCAACTCAACTTTATTGCCAAGTCTATCCCTTATACCAATGGTTATATTGGAAGATCCAACTTACTTACTTTTGTGCATATACCATTATTGTTTACCTCGAGTTGGATTGTTTTCTTTTCTCAATCAAATTGATGGTCTTGCTAGTTCATGTTTCCAACACTTGCACACAAAGTTAAAATCCCTTAAATCTTACTAATGCCCTCAATGTTTTACGTCTTAACTAATGAAGCCTCAACATACCATATCAATAGTTCTCGAACATCTACTATTACTAGTAACTCCATTTTAACATATCCCTTCTCAACCTTCTATCTTGGTAACAGATTCTTATGTTAAAACAAAGTTCCATACCAATCACCTACATAAGCTATCTTTCCACCTAATACATATTGTCCTAAAGTTTCACATGATAATGAGGTATTCTTCTTTTACACCAAAACAAATACCTTGTAACCCCTCTTATCCAGCCTTCAAACCATACTTAACTAGGAGTTTCGAACACATTAAATTTCTTTCTCTTTCTAAAAGAGTGAACTTTCTTGGATACTTTTCTCTCATTCACATTTATCTCTGATAAAACCACTAAATTCAAGACACCTTTTTTTCTTTTCTTTTTCCCACTTTCCAAGTGGAACATAATCTCTTTACTAAATTATATTTTACTTAACTCCACCATAAATCTTATCTCTCTCACTAAGAATTTCCATCTTGTAGAATTCCTCTTTATCAATTTGCATACGTTTAAACTCCAAAAAACTTTTGTTTCTTCAAATCTGTCTAACTTGGATCTCCTTAACACAATAAGGCTCTGGGTTTAGTTTAGGTATAATAAAATAATCCTTCAACCAAAACAAATAACACCTTGCTTTAACCTCTTTAAGTCCAAGGTCATGTCCAACTATTTTAGCTTCCTTTAATGATATCTACCTAGCTAGATATTCCAAAAGAATTCTTCATATCATCACATATACTTTACCTACTCCATCAAGTTCCTAGTATTACCAAAGTGCTTATGACTTATTAATCGCTTCCAAAGTTCCTCTCAAAACATTTGGTTTAATATCTCAGAACCTTTAATAAATCTATAGACTTTTCTTCTTTTCCTTCTTATCCATAAAACAACTTTTAACCTTATACTTGAGTACTGGCCTGTGTATTTATACTACCACTAATTGTACCATCCAACACAAAACATAACAATAGTCCTTGATCAATTCTTGTCTCGACAATTTATTCCTTAGCTTAAACATATACATACCTTTATTCCTAAATTGTCATAACTCTACATAGTTTCATCAACCTTTAACATTACTGAACTGAGGTATATATTTTTTCGTTTCTAACATAATTTCCATGAGATTAACTAGTGCCAAGTGACCTCATAATTTACTCTATTTTATTTTTCTCCTTTTGTAGTGTCGTACCTGATAATCCTCTTATAATAACTTCTAACAAGTCACCGACCTAGCATTAGAACATAACTGGTGCATTTAAGCTAAAAAAATATTTTAATGCACAACTTTCATAAAACTTGTAATTGATAAGACGTACCTGGCGATGACAAGGAATCTGTTCATGGGCCACAAGGACAATCTAGACTTACATAGTAAGCCAGTCTACAGAACCCAAAACATGGGCTCTGATACCAACTGTAACGACCCGACCCCCTAGGACTTAAGTTAGGCCATTACTAAATACATGCATGCATGGAACTCAAAATGACACTCTATTATGGCGAAATAAATGCTAATTAAATAAGGTAAGTTCAAAAGACTTTCATTAAATTCAAATATTAAAACAATAGTAAAGTACCCATAAATCATAAAGGATAATAAATAAGTCTAAAAAACGATTCTTAAAAATAAGTTTTAAACATCAAAACTAAAAGTTGAGAGAAACATGAAAAGAACTCTAAATCTCATGAGCGGAAGCGTAAAAACTAGTCTCAATGGTTCGATCACGAATTCCACTTGTCCATTGTCGGTGCATCTCTACCCTTACCTGAAACAACAATATGAGAAAGAATGAGTATAAAATACTCAGTAAGTAACCCCACTACTGAGGTCAGGCTGGGCATCTATGTCCTCTAGATACCCACCTCTAGTGAAACATATAAACTGCTCTAGTCCTCATGGGACACATGCACATGAAACAAGAAGGAGACTGAGTCCTATCCTACTGTAGTTAAGTATGCCCACTACCTCTGGTGAATCCTGAAGGAGACACAAACTGGTGAATCTCGAAGGAAACAAAAACTGGTGAATCCCGAAGGAAACATAAAATCTAATGGGCATCTAACTAATCAATAAGGACATTTGCACAGTCTCACATCATAATCATCACTGTATGAATCTATGACATACATATAAGCCTCAACATCATGGCTCTACAACATACACATATACCTCAACATCATGGTTCTATAACATACATGTATACCTCAACATCATCAGATCAAATACAACCATGGAAGCACATACCATATCATACTAGCATTCAAGTGTCTATATGCATAAATAAATAATTCGGATCTCGTAACAGAACATACTTTAATCATGTTATACTATCAATCTTTCATGTTTTCATTATGCCATAACCTTCATTTAACATGCTAGCATACATCTAATGCCTGGCCCGTGGGCAGTTCCAGTAGTAAGATTACTTACCTTGATATTAGGTCGAACCAAAAAGCAATTGAATCTTTGTGAAATTCTTGAATCCTTAATCAATCCTAAACATAAACCAAGCTTTAAAATTAATAGTTAAGGCCAAATTCCAAACACCCAAATATTACAAAATATTTCCAGATAACCTTACATAAGGTGTGGTCCAATTCGAATTCACCTTCCAAACCTCCAATTTTAAGCCCAAATAATTAGCAAACCAAACTCTTCTTCATCTTGAATGAAATTATTGAATCAACCCCCTAATCATAATTTGAAATTAGGCTTACATGATTAAATCTTGAATCAAATACATACTTCACTACCAATGTCTCAAATAAATTATCCATATGTAGCTTCCTCAAAAAAATCACTTCCAAACGACTTTACCAAAATTTCTCAACAACCAAAATATCCACAAGAGAGTAATAAAAACATAAAACTTATCAAAACTCGCTAAAACAAACTCCAACTTCACTGAACAACACCTTAATACCTTCACAAACTTGAATCCAAAGTTGAAACACAATGGGTATCAACCAATTGATGCCAAAAGTTAATGAGTATTCAAGAATCAACCGAAAACAAACCCAAACGGCAGAAATCTTACCCAAATCGATAGATCTAGTGATGGCAAAAGTGAACGACGCTTGAGCAGTGGTGGACGGAGGTCATGAAGAAGAAACTGACGTGACAACTTTGGGCAGCGTCAGACGGGCTCACGAACGTGAGGAAGAAAAAGGGGGGTGGTGTTTGACTTTTTCTAAAAAAAACAATAAGAATAATAATAAAACAAAAAAGGAAGTAAATATAATTACATTTAATTCCTTTCCATTTTATACTATTAAATTCCTTTATGTTTCAAAAGAAAATTAATTTCTGCCATTAATTTTCAATTTGAATTTCAAATTGAATAATTTCACGCCAACAATTAAATTCCCGGACTTACACTTGAAGTCCAAAATTCCAAAAATGCCCTTCAATTAATACCAATTACTGAAATTCCAACTAATAAAGTTACTAAAATTACATGATTACTAAAAAAATGTGCGGGGTGTTACATTCTTCCCTCCTCAAAGAACTTTCATCCTCGAAAGTTCATTCTTGAAAAAAAAAAAACTCCGGGGGTGTTACATTCTTCCCTCCTCAAAGAACTTTCGTCCTCGGAAGTTCGTTCCTGAAAAAACTCCGGGTATTGAGCCCTCATCTCATTCTCTCACTCCTAAGTGGCCTCCTTGAACTGATGATTCTTCCACAGGACTTTCACAAGCGCAATCTCCCTACGGCGCAATGTCTTTACCTCTCTGGCGAGAAATTCTACAGCCTTCTCCTCGTAGCTTAAGTTATCATTCAACTGCAATGGCTCAAAGTCAACTACATGGGACGAATCTGTCACATATCTTCCTCAAAATAGAAATGTGGAGGACATTATGAACTGAAGATAGTGCTGGAGGTAATGCCAATCAGTAAGCTATAGGGCCAATTCGCTCTAAGACCTCAAAAGGTCCAATGAATCTCGAACTCAACTTTGCCTTCCTGCCAAACCTCAGAATACCTTTCATGGGTGCCACTTTTAAGAACACTTTCACACCAGTCTCAAATTCCAAGTCCTTACATCTTACATCGGCGTAACTCTTTTGTCTGCTCTAAGCTAGTTGCATACGAGCTCTGATCTTCTGTATTGCCTCATTCATGATATGCATTAGCTCAGAACCCAGCAACTTCCTCTCACCAACCTCACCCCGGCATATTGGAGACTTGCAATCCTTTCTATATTGGGCCTCAAATGGCAATGGGCCAGTGGCAGTCTGATAGCTATTATTATATGGGAATTCCATTAAATGCAGGTGAGAGTCCCATACTCCCTAAAAACTCTAGTGCACAAGTGCACAACATATCTTCCAATATCTGGTTCAGGCGTTTTATTTAACCATCAGTCTATGGGTGAAAAAATTGTATCAAAATCCAATCGAGTACCCAATGCTAACTGGAGACTCTTAAAAAAAAAAACTAGATGCAAAACAAGGGTCATCGTTTGACATAGCTAAAATTAGTACCAAAAGAGGTGTAACAACCCCTTCTATAAATAACTATGAAACTTAAGATGTTGAAAATCAGCAACACTTCTACCCGTTCGAGCTAAGAACTATGAAAACGATCATGAAGTTAAGAAAGTTTTATATACTTGGCTTCGTGTTGCATTTTACCGCGATTGCTCCATTCAGAAAGTGTTTGCATGGGTCGATAACAAGGTGAATGGGGAAGTAGTTCATAGTAAGTGGTGTTGGGAATGGTGTCCCAAATCTTATTGTAATCTCATAGTTTGTAAACTCTGTATAAACATATTGTTGTTAATAAAATAAGTATTATTTTATAAGCATATACTCAATCCAATAAACTAAGACCTGAGGTTATTTCATGTAGTTTAAACAAGTATGCAGAGACATACAAGTGGATCTTGTTTAAATGATAACCTAAATGGTTTGTAGTAGATGGATAAGGTTAGGTACCTTATCCTAGTGATACTACGGATACGACCCGCTTTGTACGTGTTATAAGTGTTGTAAAGTGCTACAAATGATATGATTTTGATCATTCATGTAGAGATATGCGATCGGGTGTATCCTATACAAAGAGTTTGTATAAGACCGAACCATAAAATGATTAGTCTCTTTATATAACACCGTTAATAATAGAGACTTACATTTCATTAGGATGACCATAGGTGACATGACCTGAATCCTGAGTGAGTTATGAACTCATGTTCATGAAGGCGGTCATTTGATTTGTATGGGTGGGAGTGGCCAGATTGCCAACTCAACAAGCCTACCATTTTAGGGATTCGTCTGATTGGGGAGTTGGAAACACAACTACACAAGATGGAATTCACTCTTTCCCCGATGTAGGGGCAAGTAGATAAATTGCTACCTTAAGGGTTGATTTCGGGTCTTGAACATAGTGGCCACACCCTCTCTTAGTCCGAGAGGACTTGTTCATAGTGGGATTATGACTTTTTGTTCATTAAAGGAATCAATGGTACTTAAGGAGTAAGATGTAACTACAGGGGCACAATGGTAATTTGGCCTAGTTGTACTTACGAGCAATTTATGAAGGGTCATCGCACTGTTGATTGGTTATATCCAATGGACACAAAAATATATCTGTAGTGCGAAGAGTACAACCGTCGGTCTTTAGTGGAGTGCTCCACAGTTAACGGATGGTGAATAATGTAATAAAAGAGTTTAATTAATTATTCACGTACCATTGGAGCTTCAAGCTATTGGGATTGGTGTCCTAATTCTTCCGGAGTCTCGTTGTTTTGTAAAGATACACATTGTTTGATGAATAAAATAAATGTTATTTAATTTTAGCATTTACTCATATCCAATAAACAAAGCTCCTTGATTATCTTATGTGAACTTAAGCATGTATATGTGATATACAAGTGGATACCCGATTCTGGTGACACTACTGATACGACCCGCTTTGTAGAGGTTTGCAAGTGTTGTAAACTACTACAGATGGTAGATCCTAACCATTCATGTGGAGATGTGTGAGCGGGGGTGTCCTATATAAAGAGTTTGTATAAGACTTGGACCACGAGATGACTAGACTCTGTATATAACGCCATTGAAACTAGAGACTTGCATCTCACCTAAATGACCATAGGTGACACGACCTCAATCCTGAGTGTTTTGGAAACTCTTGCCTTTGAGGGCGGTCCTTTTGGGGACTTGTCTGATCTAGGAGCTAGGAACTCAATCCACAAGATGGAATTCATTTCTTTCCCGAAGCAGGGATAAGCAGAGAGATTGCTCTCTTAAGGGTTGATTCTGAGGCTTGAACATAGTGGCCATAGCTTCTCTTTGGAAGAGAAGACTCAGTCATAGTAGGACTATGACTTATGTTCATTAGAGGGATCCGTGGTACTTAAGGAGACAAATGTAACTACAGGGATATAATGGTTATTAGCCCAGCTGTACTTACGAGCGATCTGTGAAGGGTTATCGCACTTCTGCTTGGTTAAGATGGACACATATTATATCTATGGTAAGGAGAGTTCAGATGTCGGTCTTTAGTGGAGTGTTTGGCAGTTAACGGATGGGGGATCCCGTGACTAAAGAGTTCAATCAGTTATTCACGTACCATTGGAGCTTCGAGCTACAGGTCCATAAGGTCCCCTTGGTAGCTCAATGGATTCAGTTGAGGATCAGTTTTTGGTGTTGATTTGAAATGTTCAAATTGACAAGAGGTATTTTGATTATATATGATATAATTGGTATGATGTATGAGATACATCTAGTAGAGGATTGATGTAAATGAGATTTACATTAAGTACTATGGAACAGAAAAAAAAACTATGGTTTATATGTTTTATGAGATGAAATATTAAAACTTTAGGTTATAAATATAGTATGATAAGTTGGTTATCATTTATATTTATAATAATATTAATTATTGGATAATTAATTCTTTTTCTTTAATAACCAATTGAATGGGTGATTATTGGTGATTCATGGTAACCGTGAGATAAAAGGAATTTTTTCCCTAATTTTAGAAAGTTTTTACAAAATGTTGAAAAATTGTTTTGAGATTCTCTCTTGGAAAAACATCTCACGAAAGCTTGTCAAGTAAATACAAATTTACTAACGACAGCTTGGGCGAGCTAAACGATTGTGTAGTATTTACTAAGCGACAACTTGCCCAAAGTAAACGATCGTGTAGTGTTTGTAGGCGACAGACACTGAGCTATGCGATGAGCTAAACGATCACTTAGCTTTTGCTAGATGATCGCTTAGCTTTAGCTAAACGATTGGGCATCGACTTATGCGATAGGTTTCTGTCTTCTCCCACTTTCCCAATCGTGTACACGATTGTTCATTCCTCCTTCGTCTGCCTTATTCCAAGTTCGAACAGCCAGCCTCTGGATTCTCACATCGAGAATACCAAGGTAACCTTCTTGGGGGTGTCATACCCAACTCGAAACCATCGAGGTTTTGTGGAGGCCGTTCGTGTTGCTAAGGAGTTCGTGACCGAGACGACCACTGAGGACGAGTGCGAAGTGTTCGTGCAGTGTTGTGGTCGTGTTATTCAAGTGTTCGAGGTTGCTGTGTTCGAGCATTCGTGAGCAAGGAGCATGGAGACGAGTCTACAAATGTTCGTAGAGTTTTTCCCTTATTCATTTGTAGTTGTTCATGTTGTAATTTCTATATTGATTGTATAACCACATGTTTATGTTTCGACTGTAATTTGTAATGTTCATTCATGATTGTAATTTAGAATGATATATATTCCGCTGCTCATGGAAATCTCAAGTTTGATTTCCTTCACAAGCTATAGGTCCATGAGGTCCCATTGGTAGCTCAAAAGGATTATGTTGAGAATCAATTTTTGAGTTAATTTGAATTGTTCAAATTACTAAGAAGGAACATTTAATTATATATGATATAATTAAATTAATTAAATTATATATGATATAATTAATATAATGTATTTGATACATTAATTGAAGGAATAAATATTTGAATGAGATTCAAATAGTTGTTAATTTAATATAAATATGATTTATATTAAATGTCATAAAATAGAGAAAAAGAACTATAGTTTATATTGTATGTGATGCAATATTAAAACTATAGGTTATAAATATAATAAGATAAGTTGGTTATCATATTTATTTATATTATTTATTATTTTGAATAATAATCTTTTTTCTCAAAAACTACCTTAGTGGGTGGTTATGCAATTTTATGGCAATTGGAATAAAAGGAAAAAGAGTTTTTCATTTTACTTAGAAGATTAAAAATACACCAAAAAGAGAACAATAAGATCGCAAAGTAGAGACTATACGATAATCTACACGACAAATACAAAGCATATACGATAAGTTCTCTTTGTCTATGCGATAGGAAGTTTGCTATGCGATAATGCTTCTTCTTTGATCGTCTTCCTCCTCCAAACTCACAAATATCCTCTTAACCAAAATAGTCAAAGCCCACCACTCCTGGGTTCTCAAACCGAGTAAACCAAGGAATCCGAGTGGTAGTGTCCCTATTGGTTCGAGGATCGAGTTATTGTTTGCTGGTTGTTCGAGAGGAGTGTTCGTGACTTGTTCAAAGCGTTTGTAAACAGTTGGATCGAGGGATAACTTGAAGAACGGTTCTTCAAAGGTATAATCTCTTAACTTTTGTATTTTATTTGAAAAGCATGTTGTAATTTACTTTGATTGCATAATTTGTTTATTGTACTGTAAATTTATACTTCAATCGAAATGGAACTTGGACGATCTGATTCCGCTCAAGGAATTCATCATGTTGAGTTTCCCTTCAATTGGTATCAGAGCCGGGTTGTGTTCTGATTTCCAAATTCCATTTGTTGTATTGATGTTTATTTATAGTTTCTGGTGGGTTTTAAGTTTCTGCAATGTGTTTAAGTGTTAAATGTTCGTGGATGTTGTTGATGGATGTTCCAGGATAGTTGTCTTTGTTTATTGCTCTCGTTTTACATTAAAAAAGTTAATTGTAAGGGCCCCTGTGTTTTTGGGTATTATTCTTGCAATCGAGTTTTTATTCATTTGTGTTTTTGAATCCTTCTTGAAGAAGCTTCAGATGCAAAGAGTTGCAGTTTGCTTCGATGGAGAAGACGAAACGAAGGTCGCATCGTGTAGCTCAAGCTAGACAATCGTTTAGATTTGGCTATGCATTCGTGTAGAACTGTTCTACTCGATCATGTAACATTTTCTAAATGATCGCATAGCTAATGCTACGCGATAGAATAAAGAGTTTACTCGATCGTGTTGTGTTGGCTACTTGATCGCGAGACGCTCTGGGGTATACGATATTTGGCACTTGCTACTCGATCGTGTAGACTTTCATGCTCATCGCATAGTCATTAGCTACACGATCGCATAGTATGCGCTACTTGAAGCATGTTGCACGATCGTGTGAACTTTCATGCTCATCGTATAGTCCTAAGCCACACAATCATTGCTACACATTTACACTCGACATGTGGTACTCGAAGATCAAAGGATTTGCTACATGATCAAGTGACGAAGCTTCAAGGTGGGCTGTTTAAGACCGATTCTTCTGTTCGAATCGATTGACTCCAACTTTTGTAATAGTTTAGATTTTTTTTCTCAATTTTGAGAAAAATTATCCCAGTCCATCAACTTTAATTAAATATGCATACGATGTATGTTTATTATATGCCATAATGTATGCCATATAGTTTTAAAACCCACCATACGTTATGCATGTTTTTTCACGCATCATTTTATATTATAAATGTTATAATATATTAGTATGCATGATTTAAATTACATAAAGCATACTTATGCATCATATAATATAAGAGTTATACTATATGTATGCATGCATTAAAGCATATCCATGCATTATCTATATTATAAATGTTATAATATAAAGTTGTATGTTAGCATGGTATGTATGCTTAGTTCATTACTTGTTATATAAAAGTTATATATATTAGTAATAAATAAACATTGCATGAAGCATGACACTTAGGTTTATTTATAAAAGTTATAAATACCTTATGTATGTCTAGCTAGCAATGTGAATGGTTTTAATTGTTTCATTCTTTATAAGAGTTATAATTAATGAAATTAGAATTAAAATCAATAATAAAGAGTCGCATGTAAATTTAGTTAAAATCATTTTTTAAAATAGTTTTAAAATATGATTAAGATAGACCTAAGCTCACAAATTTCTAATGAGATTAGAAATTAGATTAATATTTTAAATCGGTTTAATAGGATTAAATTGATTTCAATAAAAGATTAAATTTGTAACAAATCTATCTATAAGGGATCTTTTGTCTAAGGTGGGTTCTGGTTAGGCTAGGGTATTTAAATTGACGGAAACGGAACACCCCAACCTGGGAACCTACCTGGAAAGGTGAATTAGATAGATTTGCTTCAAGCATGCAATTGTTGATTAATATTTGTTAAAGTGTTTAATGAATGTTATCAAAATTGTTTAACTTTCCAAAGTAAATGTTATTTTTGGGCAAACGTAAACAATCACTTAGCAAAAATAATTAGTCGTATTTTTTCTAAGTAAATTAAACCCTAGGTTGTTAAAATACTTAGTGGGAGGAAAAGATATATATGATATGTCATTTTTCACTCACGTTTCTCCCTTAATATTCACACCGTGAGATTCATGCTTGGCCTCATGGCGCCCTGGGAGCATCCCCCTTCGGATGGTGTTTGCATGGGTCAATATCAAGGTGAATGGAGAGAGTATTTATAGTAAGTGGGAGAAGGATGTGTGTCAACATGTCCTGTAGTCTCTTTCATTGGTTTGCACCGTGAGACCTTCTTGTAGGGCCTTAAGGTGCCCTGGGAGTGTCCCCCTTCGGATGGTTTGTGCAGTTGGTCAATATCAAGGCGAACTTCAGAAATAGATAGGGTCGCTTTAGTTTTTGCCCCAAATGGTTGGCTAATTGGGGCAAAACTCTAGGATTTAAAATGAAATGTCACACTTATGGGAAATTGTTAAGCAAGTTAATGATTTCTTGACCAAATCAATGATGATTGATCGTTATAGGAATAAGAGTTATTTTGGTGTAATGACTAGTTGAAAGTGTCTCAATTCAGTGAAGGGAGAAATTGACTATCAATTAGGCCAAAAATTAGGATACATTCTGGGAAAATAAAACTTCCATCGAAGAGAAGCAAATGAAAGGCTTTCATAAAAATTCTCGTAGAATCGAGAATGAAGTTTTCATTCTGTGAGAAATTGACTATCCTTTGGTGGCTTTTGTCCTAAATCACTGAAGTGTCATTGCAAAACTAAATGTTAAATGGGGTTCATTTAGATTTTGCTAAACCTGATTGGATTTGTTTTAAAAGAGTTATGCTAAAATCTAATGTACATCAATATGTTTGTTTTTTTTAGCAAAATGTCAAATATTGATTTTTCGTTAGTTGTCTTTTCTACTTTGACTGTTTTTAATTACATGTCATGGAAAGAATCTATTAAAACATTTTTCGTGGTAAACGACCTCGAAGTTGTCATATTTGAGGATTGTCCTCAAGTCCCAACCCCTGATGCACCACAAAATGTTCGTAATGCATATGAGGTATGGATGAAGGCTAATTCGAAGGCTCGACTTCACATTTTGGCAAACATACCTGATGCATTGGCCAAAAGGTATGAAAACATGGTCATTGCACATGAGATCATGGAATTATTGCAATAATTGTTTGAACATAAGTTCTCACTATTCAAGCAAAATGGGATTAATGACAATGAAACCAGTGGTGTCAGTTCCCAAGATAGTCTCCAGTCCATATTGAATGTCAAGGGATTAACAGAGGAAGCAATTATTGCTAACTCTGATGAAGTATATCAAACGAGGATTGTTCTCTGAGATGAAACTTGGAGTTTATAATATGGGTTCTAATACTAATCCCACTACTCTTCAGAGAAGAAAGAACTCCAAAGACGATAAATGTGATTTATTTGTCTTGGAGACATGCTTAGTAGAGAATGATGATCCTACCTGGATAATTGATTCAGGGGCCACTAACCATGTGTGTTCTTCCCATCAAGGATTTAATTCCTGAAAACAATTGGAAGATGGAGAGTTAACTCTTAGAATCGGTACTGGTGAGGCCGTTTCAGCGTTTCTATAGGAAGGCTTAAGTTATTTTTGGATAAGAAACGATATTTGTTATTAGATAACATTTATGTAGTTCCTCATATCAAGAGGAATTTAATTTCAGTTTCTTGTCTGATTGAACAAAATTATTCCATTTCCTTCTCTGAGAATAAAGTGTTTATTTTTAAGAATGGAATGGTGATAGGTTTTGGTTCAATGGAAAATAACTTGTATGTACTAAGGCCATTAGTCATAAAAGCCATTCTCAATACTGAAATGTTCAAAACAATAACAACTGTAAAAAGAGCAAGAGTTTCTCCTAAAGAAAATACACATCTTTGGCATCTAAGGTTAGGTCACATTAATCTCAATAAGATTAAGAAGTTGGTGAAAAGTGGACTTCTAAATGGTTTAGAAGAAAACTCCTTACCTGTATGTGAATCATGCCTTGAAGGTAAAATGATCAAATGACCTTTTACTGGAAAAGGTTACAGAGCTAAGGAAACTTTGGAGCTTATACATTTAGACCTCTGTGGTCTGATGAATGTAAGAGCACGAGGTAGGTATGAATATTTCATCTCTTTCATAGATGATTATTATAGATTTGGGTATCTATACCTAATGCAACATAAGTCTGAAGCTCTTGAAAAGTTCAAGGTGCATAAGACTGAAGTTGAAAACTTGTTAGGTAAGAAGATAAAAACACTACGATCTGATCATGGTGGAGAGTATATGGACTTAGGATTCCAGAACTATATGATAGAACATGGAATCACTTCCCAACTCTCAGTCCCAGGTATACCTCAGTAGAATGGTGTATCAGAAAGGAGAAACATAACCCTGTTGGACGTGGTTCGGTCTGTGATGAGATATGCTCATCTTCCAGACTCGTTTTGAGGATATGCAGTAGATACCGAAGTTAACATTTTGAACAATGTTCTCTCAAAGAGTGTTTCTGAAACACATTTTGAGTTATGAAGAGGTCGTAAAGGTAGTTTATGCTACTTCAAGATTTGGGGACAGCCTACGTGCTTATGGCAAACCCTAAAAAGTTGGAATCTCGTTCAAAAGTGTGCCTATTTGTAGGTTACCCTAAAGAAACGAGAGGTGGATACTTCTATGATCCAAGTGAGAATAAAATGTTTGTATCGACAAACGTACCTTCTTAGAAGAAGACCACATAAGGGATCATAAACCACAAATAAACTTGTTTTAAATGAGATTTCTAATGAGACTATTGAGACTTCAATAAGAGCTGTTGAACAGGTTGATAGATCAACATGAGTTGTTGATATTAGTTCATCTAGTCAACCATCTAAGAGTTGAGATTTCCTCGACGTAGTGAGAGGGTTGTGAACCCACCTGTATGCTAAATGGGTTTAACAGAAGCCCAAAACATCATATCTGATGATGGAGTTGAGGATTCGTTGTCTTAGAAGCAAACAATGGAAAATGTTAACAAAGATGAATGGATTAAAGCCATGAATCTAAAATGGAGTCTACATACTTCAATTCTTTCTGAAAGCTTGTTGATCAACCTGATGGGGTAAAACCTATAGGTTGTAAGTGGATCTATAAGAGAAAAAGAGGTGTAGATGGAAAGGTACAGACCTTTAAGGCTAGACTTGTGGCAAAGGGTTATACCCAGGTTGAGGGAGTGGACTATGGAGAAACTTTCTCACCTATTGTCATGTTAAAGTCTATCAGGATTCTCCCGTCCTTAGCCACATATTATGACTATGAGATATGGCGAATGGGCGTAAAGACTGCCTTTTTGAATGGTAATCTTGAGGAGACCATCTACATGGTTCAACTAGAAGGATTCATTGAACAAGATCAAGAGCAAAAGGTTTACAAGCTTAATCGGTCCATTTATGGACTGAAACAAGCATTTAGATCTTGGAATATAAGATTTGATATTGCGATCAAATTCTTATGGCTTTGATTAGAATGTTGATGAGCTTTGTGTTTACAAGAAAAACATCAACAACTCAGTAGCTTTCCTCGTGCTGTATGTGGATGATATCCTACTCATTGGGAATGACGTAGGTGTTTCTGACTGATACAAAGAAATGGCTGACCGCCTAATTCCAAATGAAAGATTTGGGAGAGGCGCAATTTATTCTAGGGATCCAGATTGTTAGGGATCGTAAGAACAAAAGGTTAGCCTTGTCTTAGGCATCGTATACTGACAAGATGGTTAGCCTTGTCTTAGGCATCGTATACTGACAAGATGCTTTTTAGATATTTGATGCATAATTCCAAGAAGGGTTTATTACCTTTCAGGCATGAAACCGTATTGTCTAAGGAATAGTATTCTAAGACTCCTCAAGAGGTTGAGAAAATGGGACGAATACCCTATGCATTGGCTGTTAGTAGCCTTATGTATGCAATGTTATGTACTAGACCTGACATTTGCTCTGCAGTAAGGATTGTCAGTCGATATCAGTCCAATCTAGGATTAGATCGCTAGACAACGATCAAAACAATCCTCAAGTATCTTCGGAGAATGAGGGACTATATGACTTGTGTATGGAGATAAGGATTTGATCCTTATAAGATACACAAGCTCTAATTTTCAGACTTATAGGGATTCTCGAAAATCCACATCAGGGTTAGTGTTCACTCTGAATGGAGGAGCTATAGTATGGCGAAGCAACAACCAAGGATGTATCGCGGACTCCACTATGGAAGCCGAATACTTAGCTGCTTGTGAAGCTGCTAAAGAGGCTATTTGGCTTAAGAAGTTCCTTACTGATTTGGAAGTTGTTCCAAATAT
This sequence comes from Benincasa hispida, assembly GCF_027475165.1. Taxonomy (NCBI): domain Eukaryota; kingdom Viridiplantae; phylum Streptophyta; class Magnoliopsida; order Cucurbitales; family Cucurbitaceae; genus Benincasa; species Benincasa hispida. The sequence goes on from NC_143486.1 coordinate 82,436,942, forward strand.
GTCTTTACCCATCACACTTTATTGTGATAACAGAGGTGTTGTGGAAAATTCTAAGAAACCTAGGAGTCACGGAAGAGGCAAGCACATAGAACAAAAATATCATTTGATCCAAGAGATTGTGCATTGCGGTGATGTGATTGTCATGAAGATCGCGTCGGAGCACAACGTTGTTGATCCGTTTACAAAGGCTCTCACGGCTAAAGTGTTTGAGGGTCATTTAGAGAGTCTGGGTCTACGAGATATGCGACACATTGTCTAGAGCAAGTGGGAGATGTTACTGAGGTACAGTGTATGAACTAGTTTATTGTATTTTGTACTTTATTTGTTTTGTACATTAGTCTCCCTAGGCTTTAGGAAAAGTGGGAGATTGTTGGGAATGGTGTCCTAAATCTCCTTGTAATCTCGTAGTTTGTAAACTCTGTATAAACATATTGTTATTAATAAAATAAGTGTTATTTTTTAAGCATATACTCAATCTAATAAACTAAGAACCGAGGTTATTTTATGTAAATTTAAACAAGTATGTAGAGACATAGTTGGATCTTGTTAAAATGATAACCTAAATGGTTTGTAATAGATGGATAATATTAGGTACCTTATCCTGATGACACTATGGATACGACCCACTTTGTAGTTATTATAAATGTTGTAATGTGCTATAAATGATCTGATCCTGATCATTCATGTGGAGACATGCGAGCGGGGGTATCCTATACAAAGAATTTGTATAAGACCGGACCACGAAATGATTAGTCTTTTTATATAACACCGTTGATAACAGAGACTTACATTTCACTAGGATGACCATAGGTGACATGACCTGAATCCTGAGTGAGTTGTGAACTTCCACTCATGAAGGTGGTCCTTTGATTTGTATGGGTGAGAGTGGCCAGATTTCCAACTCAAGAAGCCTACCATTTTGGGGATTCATCTGAATGGGGAGCTAGGAACTCAATTTCACAAGACGGAATTCACTTCTTCCCCAATGCATGTGCAAATAGATAAATTGCTCCCTTAGGGTTGATTCTGGGTCTTTAACATAATGGCCACACCCTCTGTCGGCCAGGGAGAACTCAATCATAGTGGGACTATGACTTATTGTTCATTAGCGGAATCAGTGGTACTTAAGGAATTAGATGTAACTACATGGGCAAAACGGTAATTTGGCCTAGTTGTATTTATGAGTAATTTGTGAAGGGTCATCACACTGTTGATTCGTTATATCCAATGGACACAAAAATATATCTGTAGTGTGAAGAGTGCAACCGTCAGACTTTAGTGAAGTGCTTGACAATTAACGAATGGTGGATAATATAATTAAAAAGTAATTAATTATTCACGTATCGTTGGAGCCTCAAGCTACAGGTCCATAAGGTCTCCTTGGTAGCTTAAAAGGATTATGTTGAGAATCAATTTTTTTGTTAATTTGAATTGTTCAAATTAATAAGAGGGAATTTAATTATATATGATATAATTGATATAATTATTTGATACATTAATTGGAGGAATAAATATTTGAATGAGATTCAAATAGTTGTTAATTTAATATAAATATGATTTATATTAAATACCATAAAATAGAGAAAAAGAACTATAGTTTATATTGTATGTGATGCAATATTAAAACTATAGGTTATAAATATAATATGATAAGTTGGTTATCATATTTATTTATATTATTTATTATTTTGAATAATAATCATTTTTCTCAAAAACTACCTTAGTGGGTGGTTGTGCAATTTTATGGCAATTGGAATAAAATGAAAAAGAGTTTTTCATTTTACTTAGAAGATTAAAAATACACCAGAAAGAGAACAACAAGATCACAAAGTAGAGATTATACGATAATCTACATGATCACAAAGTAGAGATTATACGATAATCTACATGACAAACATAGAGCATATACGATAGGCTCTCTTTGTCTATGCGATAGGGAGTTTGTTATGTGATAGTGCTTCTTCTTCGATCTTCTTCCTCCTCCAAACTCATAAATATCCTCTTAACCAAAATAGTCAGAGCCCACCACTCCTGGGTTCTCACCTTGAGTAAACCAAGGAATCTGAGTGGTAGTGTCCCTGTTGGTTCGAGGATCGAGTTAATGTTTACTGCTTGTTCGAGAGAAGTGTTCTTGACTTGTTCGAAGCGTTCGTAAACAAGTTGGATTGAGGGATAAGTTGAAGAACGGTTCTTTAAAGGTATAATCTCTCAACCTTTGTATTTTATTTGAAAAACATGTTGTAATTTACTTTGATTGCATAATTTGTTTGTTGTATTATAAATTTGTACTTCAATCAAAATGGAATCTGGACGATCTGCTTCCGCTCAAGGAATTCTTCATGTTGAGTTTCTCTTCAAGTGAGTGAAGGAAATGTGTCAACATATCTTACGGTCTCTTCCATTAGTTTGAACCGTGAGGTTCCTATGTTTCGCTTGCTATCATTTTTAGGCGACACGAGCTAGTTGTTAACCGTGGCAATCCCTTCGAAGGGTTATAACATAGGATTCGAAACAACCCAAGGTTCAGAAATGAATAGGTTTTTATAGTTCCGTCTTGAACATTGTCTTCTAATTAAGGGACATGTTCATACCATTCTATAAGATTAAATGGCTGGCACAATTACAAGAGTTACTAAATGTTAATAAAAGTTCTTGACGAAAATGGTAACCAAAATACTATAGGAATAACAGTTATTATGGATATAGTATTTGGTCAAGATTGTCTTGCTTCAATGAAATAGTATTTGATTGCCCCTTGGTAGCATATATTCTAACTCACCAAAGTATCGTTACAAATAAATAAAGAAATATGGGTACCTTATTACATTTGCTAAAATTGGATTTAAATGCATAATTTTAATAGGATTTGTTTTATTCAGCAATGTCGAATTCAATTATACAACTTCTTGCTTCTAATAAATTCAATGGAGAAGGTTCCTGTAACTGAAAATCGAACATAAACACAGTTCTAGTGGTTGACGACCTTAGGTTTATTTTAATGGAAGAATTTCCTCCTCTTCTCGATTCAAATACTAACCGAAATATTCGGGAAGTTTATGATAGTTGGGTAAGGGCTAATGAGAGGTGAGAGCCTACATCTTGGCAAGCATATCTGATATGCTCAATAAGAAAACATGAAGCCATGCCTACTGCTCGTGAAATCATGGCATCGTTGCAAGAGATGTTCGTTTGTTAAGTTTTATGTGCCTAAAACTCGTGGTTTGTAAACAATAAACTTATTCTGAAAATGTAATATGTTGTTATTGAATATATGAATTTCTTATTTCGTTTGAGAAATAAATCTAATAAACTATAAGATCTATAACTATTATATGAGTACTTGAACTTTATGTGGAGACATAAAAGTGGATCAGATTCTAGTAAATAGTCAAAATGATCTATAGTATATGAATAAGGTTGGGTGCCTTATTTTGGTAACACTATTGGATGCGGCCCACTCTGTAGTTGTTACAAAAAGTTGTAAAGTGCTACAAACGAAGTGATCTTAATTCGTACATATGATGATATGAGAAGTAGGGGCGTCCTGTGCAATGAGTTTGTGGAAGATCAGACCATGAAATTAGTCACTCTTACTTTATATTAGTATTTACCATTTAAAACTGACTATTTCAAAACGGTAACCTAGGTAACTTGACCTTAATCCTGAGCTAACTATGAATTTCTGATTATTCGGGATTATCCTTAGATCTGCATAGGTGAGGGTTGGCTCAACAACATGGGCTCAATAAGCCTCCCATTTCAGGGGTAAGACTGGGTAGATAGTTGGGGATATAAGGTGCAAGATAAAATTCACTCCTACCCGCTCTCATGGATAGTAGTAGGTTGTTTCCTTAAGTACTGACTCCGGGTCTTGAAAAAGGGGACCCATCCTCTCATTGGCTCGAGAGGAACTCGGTTTGATGATTGGATCATAAATCAATTGTTCACTAGAGGATTAATGGGACTTAAGGAACATGAGATAATCTTGGGAGTAAAACAACCTCTGAAGGGTTAACTTACTAATCATAGTTATATCAAGTGGACACAATATATCTACAGTGAGGGGAGTGCAACTTTAGGCTTTAGTGGGGTGACCCAGTAGCTAACAAATGAGGGGTTAATTTGGTGCAAAAAGTTTAGCCAATTAATCTTTGATTATTGGAGTCCATGATCTGTAGGTTCACTAGGTCCCCTTATTAGCTCACAAAACATATTAGCCTTAGAGTAGCGTGATAAGTTAATTTGAAATGTTCAAATTTGAATTAAGAGAATTAGTAATTATATGTGTTATAATTACGTTTAATTTGAATTAAACAAAATTGGAGAATCGATTAATATTTAAACATGATTTAAATACTAAACTCATGAATAGAGATTCATGATAGTAGAATTGATGATTAATTAATTTAATATTTGATATTAAATTAATTAGAATTAACTAAACTGTTTAATTATTAGTTTTAATAAAAAATTATTTTTAATTACTTTTTTGTAAAATTAATATAATTTTAGTTTTAAATGTAAAATTAAAAACTGAAATTAATTTGCAATTTTAATTTTTTTTTTCAAAATTGCAAAAATTGAGAAAATTGAAAAATCCCAAAAGAGAGATTTTCCCAATTTCTTTCATAGTAGCTCACACATAATTCCATTAAATTTCAGCTTAATTTCTCAATCAGCTACTGTAATCCATGCATGCTTTCTCTTTGCATGAAATTCGTGCAATATAAACTTGAAATTTGAGTGGAAATGAGGTATGCAATCAGTTGCAATTTGCTGAGAAAGAGTGATTGAAGAACTGTTCTTCATATTGTTAAAACCAGAAACCTTCTCTCCTTAATCCTTTAATCGAAGCTTACTTTGAGTCCCACAACTCAATCCAAGGCATGAAGGGGATAATAGGGAAGGCCTTGTGGTGGTTCATGAGTAGATATCAAGGAGATTGCAGTTGAAGATCGTGAATCAAAGGTATTTCAAAGGTTAGTGTTGAAACTCCATTTTTAGTTTATGAGCATGCTTAGTTTGAAGCCAAAATTAATTAATTAGAATGCTTAATGATCCAATTTTACTTCCGCTATTTGCTTCCTGAATGCAACAATTGATATCAGAGCATCATTTAAGCATTTAATTCGGTTTAACTTTGGCTTGGTGGGTGTTGTTTCATAAGTTGTATGAAAATGATGAATTGATATGGTTTCTTAGAGTTTTAGCATTGTTTTGTCTTCAATTATGTTGTAATTCTTGTTATTCGCTCTTGTTTGATGAGCCTTAATGTATATTTAAGCGTCTGTGATTCGTATGGAGTCATTAGAGTTACAATTAGGTTGTAATTAAAGAAATAAGTGAAGAAGGTCGAGAAACAGGAACTGAGGTTTCAGCATCTGCTCAATACTCGATGCTCGATGCTCAAAAACTCGATGCATGATGCCATACTTGATGTAATTCGATGGTATTTAGTGAAATACTCGATGCACGATGCCATACTCGATGGTACTCGATGCTCATACTCCATGGTATTTAGTGAAATATTCGATACACGATGGTAATCGAAGGGCATACTCGATGCTTGATGGTACTCGATGGTATTTGCCCGATTCAGCATAATTTTGAGCAATGGAGGTCCGGTTCGAGGTTCGGTTCCGGTTCAAGGTGGTTCGAGCAATTGAGAAGTGTTTTGGAGCTTGCTTTTGCTGTATTTTTTTTTTTTTGTAATAATTAGGCATTTGTTTGCTTGAAAATGCCAAAACTAAAACCATGTCAATTTGTGTTTAATTATTTATGCATGTGACTTATGTTATAATTAAATAAATCTTGTATGTGCATAAAGTATACCATTTAGATTTTAAATCCCACTATAGGAAGCATGTTACATGCAATGAAAGTATATTATAAAATGTTATAATATATAGTATGCATTATAGAGTTTCAAATGTTTTAATATAAATGTTATATTAAATGTTGAATGCCTTTGATGTATGTTATGGATGCTTAGCATGTCTAAAATTTTGTAAGTTGTTATAAAATTGAGCTAGACATTTAAAATCCATAACAAAGATAAGTTGCATGCTCACGTAGGTTAATCACCTATTTTAATAGTTAAAATAGATCGATATCTTGTAAAATATGGTTACAAACTCAACCAGTATATAATCCTGTCTAAGGCTGGGGGTATTTAAGTTGACAGTTTACGGAACACCTCCTACCTGGGGAGTCGAATAATTGAGCATTGTTAACCAGTTTCATGAGCAATACGTGAGCGGTGTGAGATTTTAAAACTGGTTTATCACCTAGACTTCATAGGTTAAATCCAAATATAAACATTATACTTGGATAAAAACCTAGACTTAGGTTGTTTAGTTAGCCGGAACAAACCTAAGTAAAGTTATACCTAAACAAATGTTAGGACAATTTAGTGGGAGTTTAATAGCATATATGATATGCTATTAGAACACTTTAGTGGGAATTTAGAATACTTCAGTGAGAGATTAATAACATATATGATATATCATTTTTAGCTCTCGCATCCCTATGAGTTCACAATCTCGATCCATGTTTTGCTTCGGGTCACCCTAGGAGTGACCTCCATTCGGAAAGTGAGTACATGAATTGAAATTATGGTGAATAGGGGAAGTTATTCACAACAAAATCAAAAGTGATCTTTTAATTTTTATTCTCACATCCTAAGATTTTCACCCCGTGAGATTCATGCGACCCTTCATGTCACTCAGGGAGTGATCTCCATTTGGAAAGTGTTTGCATGAGTCAATATCAAGGTGAATGAGGGAAAGTTGTTCAATGTAAAATCAAATATACGATATATTGATTTCAATTCTCACATCTCTAGAAAGTTCACACCGTGAGATTTATATGATGGTTTTGTCACCCTGAAAGTGACCTCCATTCGGAAAGTATTTGTATGGGTCAATATCAAGGTGAATGTGGGAAGTAGTTCATAGTAAGTGGGTGAAGGATATGTGTCAATGTATCCTGCGGTCTCTTCCATTTATTTGGATTGTGAGATTTCTATGTTGCGCTTACTTGTCGTCTTTAAGTCAGCTTCGCTAGTCGTTTAACGATGGCTATCCCCTCGGAGGGTTGTAACATAGGATTCGAAACAACTCAAACTCTAGAAATGGATAGGATTTCTCAAGTCATTTTCAACTTTGACTTTCCAATTCGGTAGCATCGTTGAGGCCGACTTTTGAAGTCTGAAAACAGAGGGTCACACTTACAGAATTACTAAAGTGTTAGTAAGTTCTAACAAAAAACGATAGCTAAATGACTATTGAAATATGAGTTATTCTTGGGATAGTATTTAGTAAAAAATGTCTTGCTATAGTATTGTTGAAAAAATAATGAGAATTTTGGGTACATTATTATTTTGCTAAAACTTGTTTGGATTTAAAAGCAATTCTCTAATAAATTTTGTTTATATTTTCAGAGTGATAAGTTCTTTAGTACAACTATTGGATTCTGATAAACTTACCGGGGATAACTATGCTACGTGAAAATCAAACCTTAATACTATACTGGTGATAGATGATCTACGGTTCATTTTAACAGAGGAGTGTCCTCCCATTTTTGGCTCAAATGCAACTCGAAATGTTCAGGATGCATATCATAGATGGATCAGGGCTAATGAGAAAGCTTGTGCCTATATTCTTGCCAGCATATCTGATGTATTGGCCAAGAAACATGAGAGCATGAGTACTGCCAGGGAGATTATGGAATCTCTGCATGGGACGTTTGGATAACTGTCCTTCTCCTTGAGGCATGATGCTATCAAATACATTTACAACTGTCGTATGAAAAAACCCTCTGTTAGAGAACATGTCTTGGACATGATGGTCGATTTCAACATGGCAGAAGTAAATGGTGTTGTCATTGATGAGAAGAGTTAAGTTGGTTTTATTATTCAATCTCTTTCGAAGATTTTGTTTCAATTCTGTACGAACGCGTTGATGAATAAAATATAATATAACTTGACTACACTTCTCGATGAGTTACAGGCTTACCAAACCATGATGAAGGCTAAAGGACTGGAATCAAAAGTAAATGTTACTACTGTTGACAAAAGAGGATCGTCCTCTAAGAAGCCTGATATTGCCTCTTCTTCAAGGAGATAAACTTGTTTAATTTTATTATTGTAATGAAAGTTATTTTATCTTGTTGTAAAGAACAAATTGTTTAAACTTATTGTTATAAATGAAATGTGCATTAGCAAAAGTTATATTGGTTCTACTGTAAAACAACTTTTGTTAGAACCAACCTAGCTAAACACCATTTGCAAATATTTAGATATTTAAAAATGGCTAGCAAACAATAAAGGAAAACGGTTATTTAACCTAAATTATAAGTTCAGAACACTTAAAAGGTTCAAAGTGTATAAAACTTGTTATGTAAAATAAAATCCAGAATATTTCGATTGGATCAAAGTAAGAAATATAGAAAGTTTGAGATTTCTGGGGTTATTTTGATAGAACATGAAATCAAGTGAAAACTTTCTACACCTAGTTGCTTTAATTGTTATGAACATTATTTTAATCTTAAAGGTATTTCTGAAAATTTGTATGAGATATGGAGAACACATAAAAGCTGTTTATGATATGTAAAAGATCTTTACATAGTTCAGAAATCCAGCACATATGTTAGTGTCGAAACCTTGTGCCACACTCCCTCTCAGATTACCCTTTAAACCTGCAAGGAGATGTGGTCGCAGTAGTTACCAAGCCTCTTGCTGGTACTTACTATCTATTAACCTGCATAACTTGACTTAGAACCTTGAAATGCATATATAGACTCAACCATCAACTTAAGACAAATGACAATCATTAACAGAGTTCTACATTACTCTTCAATAAAACATCTTATACACTTTACATAAGTAGTAAGCCCAACACACTCAATTAGTCCCTACATGACATAATACATGCGTACTACTTATACATAACCCACACTTAGACTTTCTAACATTTTGGTCTTGAGTGGCAGAGCAACAGCAGAGTCGTCTTCTAGGGAGTGACCGCTACCTGTGGAGAAGACATAAAAACAGGGTGAGCTAGAAGCCCAGCGAGCGATTAACCTTTGAAACGTAATAGGCATACATATTAATCATGCTTAACAAGAGATCATGAATTGAAAAGCACAGCTGAAAACTGAGAAATTAGTCAAGCAAGTAATTACGTAAAACTTCTCTACTAGTAATTAAACATAACATAGGCATTATAGACATCGACTCTGGGAGGCCTTTAGGCCTCAACTTCCACATTAAATATCTTTACAAGAGAGCGACTCCTCTGGCCTGCTCTTGAGCATAACCTTACTGAATCTCAGCTTGGTTAGGGGAGGGACCCTCCCACCCAACTTCCATTATAACCTTAGTTGAGGTGTGTCACTTCTGACCATTTCTTATATCTTTAACTCTAACTCATCGAACAACTTCATAACACTTGAAGCATAAAACATAATAACGTTCTGTGAATACTTCCTGAATCTTAGTTGAGAACGAGCATTCATCGCTCAAGCTCCCAACATCTGTATCATGCCTAGAGACCCATACTTTGGCCCCAGTTACTGAAATAGGGCCTAAGAGACCCACACTTCGGCCTCTCAAATATGGCCTAAGAGACCCGTACTTCGGCCTCTTTTTCATAACTTTCTACGTGCACATTTGGAGTTACTAAGTAACGTCAACACCTTAGGTACTTCCTGGACACCTTCCATGCTTTCAGTATCCGACTTACTAAAAACATATCATGCTTTAACATCATACATATTATGAATCTTTCCAAAGTAGCTTTAAGCTTAGCATTTGTGGAAACTTAACTATAGTCTTTAGAACGCATGCTTCAACATAGAATGCTTTATATGAAATAAGGCTATCATATTACCTTGGCATGTGATCAAACAAGTACATACTTGAGGAAAATTCTAAGCAATCTCATGAAGCTTAATTGCTTAAAAACATATAAACTTATCAACAATTATCATTGAATAACATAGTTTATCCCTCTTCATAGTTCTTGTTAATACGGAACCAACTCAACGCATAACATTCTTCATCAACAAGTTTTACTGAAACTTGAATTCATCTCTTGGGATATGGATCCTTTGTCCATCACCTTCCCAATCATACTGACCCTACGTGTATGTAGCTAGAGTCCTATCATCAACCGTCTCTTAGCTTGGTTACCACTTCCAGGTATTGAGCTAAACATACTTTACTTGGAGTCCTTCACATAAACCTCACACTTTAGCTTTTCTTATAGACCTACCTTTCCTAGTAGCATACGCAAACCATTCAAGTTTTGTCTTGGGCAACATACTTCATAAGCACTAGACATTAATTACGTAATAACATCATGCCTAGACCATAACTATCCATACTCTATAAGTTATTATTCTACCAAGCATTCGTAAACATCAGTAAAGTAAATAGCTAGGTAAATCTTTGAGGCTGGCTACCAATAAGTGACTTTTCATAAAAGCATGACTTGTTAAATCATTCATAAATGTTTGCAAACATTAGAGTTACTCACAGTCTTTGGGAAATCCTTTTAAGATTGATGAGCTTCTTCTACTAATGTCAACCTTGTGAACATATCAAATTACTTTAGTTACTAGTCATGGTTTCCCTTTTTTTTAGACTCACTTTCAGAATTAAGCTCACATTTATTCATTTCGCTTTCAAATCTTCGTAACTTACTGATAACGGGCAGAAATGCACGTTATTACAGTGCAAACAAGTAAAATAATGAGGGAATGCAATGGCAAAAATATACAAAATCATGTTCAAAAGCATTAAACTAAGAAAATTGTGATCGCATGTGCCCATCGCATAAAAGTAGCTAATTTACTTATTTTATGTAGGAAAAATGCGTTGGCGCAAGTTACATTGCGATCCAAGGAATTCAATGTCCGCGTGCATTGAAAGATTGCGATCGCAAAGTCATGCGATCGTATGTGCTCGCGAGAAGTTGCTCAAGAAGGTGGCTGCATAAAGACGACACATCAAGGTGAAAGCTTAATAAATCATGATGGGATGGAAAGCTGATGACGGTCGAATCCAAATTTAGTTTACAACCCATTAACGACACACTATAGCAAGTACATTCAACTTTTCGATGACCATTAATCGGTGCATCAAAGCAGAAGATTTAATGACCTCCCGTCATTGCAATCATTAGAGAGAAAAGCTTCTTCACCTTGAGCTCCATAAATACCAAAGGCGACCATCGTTAAAGGAGTTCGCCATATATAGAGTAGAAATCATATACAAGATATTAGCCATTAGTCTCACTTAGAAGACAGAGATGAGCAAAGAGAAGAAGATGCCGAGAGATCATTCTCGGATAGCTCGAAATACTGTCGGGAAGCGTTACAAAAGGAGAGAGGGCCAACACTTGCGGAAGCAAGGATATTCATCTTGGCAGAGTTGGAGTGAAAAGACAGTGTAAAAGCCACGGGAAGCATGACATTGCTACCAGGCTTCTTATCCCTACTTTCTATTGTTGTTTTATATTCTGCACTTTATTTATAGAAAATGGAATTCTCATCTCAACATCTGTTCAATCTTTCCACATTTCGCATGAGTAGCTAAATTTCCATATGGGTTGAGAAGTACTTAGCTAGCATGACCTGAGATCTTCACTTTATGCGATCATCTTGTCTTATGTATGCATCATTCACCCTTTAGAGATGCTCAAGAGAGTGGTCTAAAGATAGAATCTAGGCTTGGGAGATTCAGATTAGAATCTAGTCTCGGGAGAGTCAGATTAGAACCGCATAAGCAAGAGATAGAAACTTAGGAATAAGTTCTGTTTGCTATTACGCATCACATGCACCTTAGAGATAGGATATGATAGTATGCGGTCACCTTGTGTATGTGTGCATCATTCATCATCACATAAACAAGAATAGAGGCTTAGACATAAGCCCTATCGACATTATCATATACATCGCATGCGTCCTAGAAATAAGAGTTATGGAATTTGCATTGGGAGATAACTTTCTGTTGTGTGTGTGTAGCATGATCGCATAACGTAAACGCAATCTTAGGAAGTGTTAGCTAAATCCTTTCTCAACCCATTCATCGCATACTCATCATCAACTCTTTACTCGAATCCATCACATAGGAATTATACTTAAACAAAACACCATACAACTTATTTATTTTTGCCACTGCAAAGGAATCAATTTTACTGTCGCTTAATAACTTAGTAGTCCCTGTGTTCGACCCTGGACTTAGCAGGAAACCTAGTGAGATTTATACTTGGGTTTTACTAAGAAAACTTGCATGTGCAACGCATAACTCATCACCGCAATTTCATACCATTATTTCATCACAATTATAACACATGAAGTTTTTGGTGCCGTTGCCGGGGACTACGGCAGTACATATTGCGCTAACAGTAACTTTTTTATTTTCTTTGCTACTTTCGTCCTCTATGCACTGCCATTCCTTTGATAAGGGAAGAAGTAGTGTCGTATGAGCGAAGGACACGTTCCTGAGCCCAACTATGACCCAGAGATTGAAAGAATGTCCCGAAGAAGACAGAGAGACAACGACTGAAAAAATAAGAGAGAAATCCTAGAATGGTAGAACAACCGAAAGAAAGAGCAGCAAACGCGAACAATATCATGGCAAACCCCATTCTCTTGGAGAAGGATTGCAATAAACCCATCCGGGACTATGCGTCGCCAACCTCTATGATTTCTCCCTAGGAATCATGAGGCCAGCTCTGGACGGATCGAGGTTTTGAGATGAAGCCGGTTATGTTGCAGATGATTCAGACGGCTGAACAGTTTGGTGGAAGGCGCGGCGAGGATCTGCACGTCTATCTCCGGAGTTTCATCAAAATCTGCAATACTTTTGTGTTCCCAAACATCTCAGCTGAAGAAGTTCAACTAACGTTGTTCCCATTCTTGCTATGCGACCAAGCAAGGAAATGGGCCTATTGGGGGAGATAACCTTGTGGGAACAAGTAGTAGAGAAGTTCATGAAGAATTGCTTCCCCCCTACCGAGAATGCAAGAAGGAGGAAGTTGATTACAAATTTTGAACAAGAAATTGACGAATCGCTCAGCGACGCTTGGGCAAGGTTTAAGAGACTGGTGCGAGAATGTCCGCACAATGGCTTACCTGACTGTCTCCAGATGGAGATATTTTATCACGGTTTGAAACCTGCATCGCAGTCGGTTGCCAATGCGGTAGTAGCTGGAGGTCTGCTTGACAAAACGTATGATAAGGCTAAAAATATCCTTGATCGCATTTCGAAGAATCACGAAGATTGGCGCGAAAGCGATCAACGATTAAAAATTCGAGAAGGTGATGCAAACAATGGGGCCATCGCATCCCTACAAAATCAAATGAATGCGATGATGAATCTGATACAGGGCATTGCAATTAACAGCCCTAGAACGCAAAGAGGTCAACGTATTCGCTCAGACGAACACGAGTTGTGCCACTTGTGGAGAAACACATCCGATTGAAGAATGCCGAAGGAACCCGCAGTTAGTATACTTCATAAAGAACAACCCTTTCTTTGATACATACAACCTCGGGTGGAGAAACCACCCTAATTTTGCGTGGAAAAATAATCAACAGAGATATCAATCTATGGCATAGAAAGAAGGCCTGCCAAGATTTTTCCCGCGAACGAACGGTCAACCACAACATCAAGATAGCAGCTCGCAAGCATCGCCATCTTCCTCTCTGGAGAGCCTATTAAAGCAATACATTTAGAAAAACGAGACGGTTCTCCAGAACCAGGCAACTTCTATCCCAAATCTTAAAATTCAAATGGGATAGATTGCGGGCGAGCTTAAAAGTAGACTGCAAGGGACGTTGCCGAGCTCAACTGATCTCCCTTGCAACCTGAGGAACATAGGTGATAATGGGCAGAAATGCACGTTATCATAGTGCTAAGTTCTTAAACAATGTTGGATTGCGTTGATGAAATATGTTAAATTGCGTCCATTAAGCATAAATTCTATAATATAGCGGTCGAATGCGTCTAATGCATTAGAATAGTTGATCGATGGATTCAATAAGTTCTTGCCAATAACCACGCCCGCTGAATAGAAACATTAAACTAAAAGCCCATACAAAATGAGCACCTAGGAAAAACAGGCCATATGCAGATAATGAAGAACCATAAGACTGAATTACCTGGGATGCCTGTGCCCATAAGAAATTGCGAAACTACCCATTAATAGTAATAGAACTGTGCGCAAAGTTTCCTCCCGTAATATGAGTTACTACCCCTTGATCACTTACACTACCCCAAACATCTGACTGCATTTTCCAACTAAAATGGAATATTACTACTGAAATTGAATTGTACATCCAAAATAGCCCTAAGAAGACATGATCCGCTAAAAATGAAAAATTCAAATAAAGAAAAAAAAAAAATTAGAGGGAGAGGTCTCTTGCTTGTGTTGTCAAAATTTAATATATCTCACACAATTCACATAAAAAGAATATAACTCAAAAGTATATAATAATACTTAGATATTGATAATAGAGAAACTATATATTATATATAATTATATAGAAAAAAATAGATATTTATCTTAATTTCGTTATAAAGATTAATTAAAATATTAGAAAAAGAAATAGTATAGTATAAAATATCCTTTATATAAAATATATTATATAATATATATATATAATTGGTTAAATCTATATATAAATTATATAAAAATAGCCTAGTATACTCTAACCTAGTACTAATAGCCTAGTATAATAGGCTAGCTCTGCACTGATAGAGTGGAACTTCACCACAAGGCTTTGCGTTGATCGTGCTCGCAAACATTCGCAGAAGGATCGCCACAACTCAGCGCAACATGGTGGGTGCATCCGGGTGAAAGGATAATTAAGAGTGATGGGATAGAAAGCTGATGACAGCCGGATCCAAATTAAGTTGACAGCCGATAACGGTCACAATGTACATTCAGCTTTACCGGTGATAATTATCCGACGCATCAGTTAGGAATTAAAGCTGTCCATCTGTACAACCAGGAGAGAGAAGTCGCCTTTCACCATGGATGCTCTATAAATACCAAGTGCATTCTTTAGAAAAGGGGTTCACCATTTTTACAATCTTTTGTTCCACAAGTTCATGACTCTGTCCATAGTTTCCTTTCATTTTAAGGCGGACGTGAGGAAGAAAGTCATGCCTGTAGATCGTTCCGGTAAGCTTGGGAGAGTGCCGAAAGCTCCAAAGACAGAGAGAGGACCGACGCCTGCAGAAGCAGGAACAACTTTAGATCAGAATAGAGATTCAGTGTAAAAAACCTCGGTCAACAAGGAATTGCTACCATGCTATCTATCTTTACTTTCCATTGTCATTTTGAACTCAACTCATTTATAAGAATGGAATTACCTTCTCTATATCTGTTCACTCTCTGTTATTCACGCATGAGTAGCTAAATTAGTTAAATGGGTTGAGAAGCATTTAGATAGCATAATGAGGGAATCTTCATTCTTTGCGATTATCTTGTTTATGTATGCTTCATTCGTCCATTAGAGATACTCGAGAGGGTAGTCTAAGGACAGGATCTAGACTTGGGAAGGTAAGGTTAGAATCTAGTTTGGAAGAACCAGATTAGAACGCATAAATGAGAGATAAGCGCTTAGGAATGAGCACTATTTGTTATCAACGCATCACATGCATCTTAGAGATAAGATATGATTGTATGTGTAATGCAATGAAATTAAGATATACTGTGATTGATGTTCTATGCTCAAAATGATGCGATACTACCACTAGATATGCGTTAATGATGGTTGTTCACGTAGTATTCCATGCGTTGTCACAAGTTTCCTTACAATAGAACCAAGTGTAATTCCATCGCAAGTTTCTCGGTGTGATCCGAGGTCGAACAGGGGACTAGTTTAGGTTATTGTGGTATGTTGATGATATATGTGACCAGGTTTTCAATCTTTAAAAAATGTGTTTGTACAGGTATATAAATTGCGATAAAATAAAGTAGAGCGGTAAAGATGCGATAATAAAATGAAATATAATAAACCTAAGCTAGATGATACAAGATACAAGCTTCATGTACAAGATGCTGGGGCCAAGGTGGCTGTGAAAGGTGTGCAAAGACGTGGAATGCGGTAGCAAGTCTTATGAACAGAATAGAAAGAGAAAGACAAATAATATAAACAACGCAAGTTCTTAATTGCGTTGAAGCTACAAATGTTGTTCCGCTCTTCTCTTGGCATACACCTTTCAGTGATCGGCCGTGCTCCCACATGTCTGTGGTGAAACAGAGACGAACGTAATGAACGCAAGGTTGCTTCCATGTCTGGAAGTACTACTCGCTTTAGTTAGCGTATTCTTCTGACCTTCTATCAATAGATCAGAATGATATCTTCACTTCTACTTTCACAGGTGAAGATGCCATCTAGCATGCCTTAGCTAAATGCATTTTATATCTTTAACACAGATTAAGTACTTAGTTAATTCATATTGCTTGTCAGGGAATTAAGAAGACATCATGAAGAAAGTGATTGATGGGTGAATGGAAATAGACAGAAAATGGTAAATGAAAGCTATCGAAACATTTAATACGTCTATTAAGCATTTGATACATGGTGTGTGAATGAAAAGATAAAGGAAACATGAAATACAATGATGAAAGAGATAGAACAGATACAAACAAGTGCCAATGTCTTGGCACTGATTCGATGGAGATCTGCTTGTCGGATAGGATAAATTTGATGGTAGGAAGAGCTTCCCTCTCAGGCTTGCTCTACCGGTAGCAGGGATCTTTGCACAGAGCTTTCAATCGGGTGTTTGGCAGGTTAGATCTGAGATTCACCTCTTGACATTATCTCTCTTCTTCCCCAATTTCTTCACTCAAGCACTCAGCTCAGCCTTTTCTCTCAACAGTTTTGCAGCATTTACCCCGTATCCTGTAGCATACTTTTTCTCTGAAATCAATGGGTATTTATAGGTGTAGGTCTTTGGCTCCGGCCTTGTGGTCTTCACTTGATTGTCATGGTAATTCCGAAGATGGAGGGATATTATTCCTTCTGTTATGCAATCAGACTGTCAATTCTGCACAACCGTTAGTTGTACACGTGTCTCAATCCTCCACTTTTGTGTTGTTCAGCTGCATCTTTCGATCATGGATTCACATACGGTGTTGTTTTTATTACCGCATGTGGTTGAAACACAACTCTGGATCGACTATCGCATTGTGCCGCCATTGCGGTAATCGTCTCTTCATTGTTGATTGACGGGTGCAATGTGACAGAGATGCATTGATCAGTTTCTTGTGAGCCTTGAGCGCAAGCGGTGACTTGATCTCCTACAAAACAGAGTAAAATCTGGCTTGTCTTCCATCTTTATGGTGTTAGTGGGTGTAATTGCAAACATTTATAATTATTGTAATACTAGGCTAATTTTCATACAATCGGCGCATATTTACTAACTTTTGGCCGCAATATCTAGATAAGGTGGCATAAATAACTTGTATTTCTACAATTTATCACACCCCCAAATTTAGATATATGCTTGTCCTCAAGCATATCTTCTACTAAGGCAATCATGCTCAATTCCTATCCTCTATTTTTGCGACGATTGGTTGCTCTGAATGTTACACTTAGGCACATTACTTGACATTGCAATTTTTTCTATCCTTGCTAATTCTTAGCAAGCCCTACTTTATTCTTCTATATGACAAAATTTTGCTAAAAAATGCTTTTATGGTTTTCAAAATAGAATGTTTATCTCTTCTTTGTCAAAACAACTTAATGTGTCTATATGTGGTGAGCAAAACTTTGCGTCATTTATTCACTTAGAGACTGTTGATCATGGTTATACTCTTCATTTTGGCTTGTCCCCATGGGTGTCATGCGGACATCCAACTACGGTTGTGTGCCAATTTCAATTTTAACTCATGATAACCAGAGGAGTTGTCTCTTGTATTCTTTTATTTTTATTTTTGTTTCTGTTTTTTTTTTCATACTGCATTGTTCTTGGAAACCCACCTTCGTTTTGACTTGCTCCTACGGGTGTCATACGAACATCCAACTAAGAGCAGGCTCCTTTCACAACTAAACTCTTATCAGGTTGGGACAATTTTGAGGTTTTCCCTTGCGCTGACATTGGAGTTTTGCATATATATATATATTAAAATGAAAATGGACACATTTTCTTAACTATAACATAATCTAATCTTGATCTCATCTGCTCAGACCTTCCCCACCCCCAAATTTAAAGATGAGCAAGGTTCTCATTTCGTTGTTTGGAGAGACTAGACAAACACTTAGAAGAAAATTTAAAAAAGAAAGTGTGAGCAGAACTTTGCTAGATAAAAGGTAAAGTACTGCTAAACTAAGAATTAACTAAGTGTTAGTTAGAATTTATTAAGTATGGGAAATATTTCTAAGTATAAACATGTAATACATCATAGCCACACAATGAAGATCGTAAAAATAAGAGATTTAGAATGTCACAAAAATTGACAAAGGAAGATAAAGAAAGAGGCACAGGAAAAAAGTGGAGCGAATATATACTCTGATTGTATTGACTATTAACAAGGTATACAAATAAACTACAAATGAACGCATTACAACATTTTCTACTGCTTGTACAAGAGTCAAAGAATTTGATTCAGAAAGGTGCATGATTCAGAATTCACACCATACTTCCAATAAACACAGACACATTTTTGCCGAGGACGGGCAACACACATATATCCCCGCAACACACCCTTTAACCAACACATTTCTGGTGGATACCTCAACATAGTGCATTAGGCCAAGGACGGACAAAGGACATATGCGAGCGCAACACACCCCTCAACTCAATGCATTTGGGTGTACTGGATGCACAGTGTCGCTTACTTATTACACCCACCCTCTCATAGTTTACTTTCCTGTCCTCTTAACTCATCAAAAACGTTAGTCAAAAATACCTTGTGGTGATTTATCCAATCATTCACAACAATTCTATGACTGGTGCTACTAAATTTAAGATATGGAGAAACATGCGAAATTAAATTGGAAAGAAATACAAAAATATTAAAGACTGATTTTACTTGACAGTAATTGACGGAATTTAGAAAACAGTAAAAGAAAGGTGTAAAGAAAGCGAGTAAACATAGATAGGAAGGTCGATTGAAAGAAGTTCTTAGAGTTACCGCAATCGCTTTCTTTGCAAGCGGTTTAATCCTACTTGCCCAAGTCAATGGTGTCCATGCGTCAATCGAAGTCGCCTCTATAGTAGGGCTTAATCCATTGCCCATTGACTTTGAATGCGCTGTTCCCATCTAAAGATGTTAGTTCCACTGCACCGTGAGGAATATATTGTCTTGACTCGAAATGGCCCAGACCAGCGAGACTTCAACTTTCCTAGGAACAATCGTAAACATGCGTTGAATAATAATAGCTGCTGACCTTCGGTGAATGTCCGGTCGTTTATGCGGTCATCATGCCATTTCTTTGTTTTCTCCTTGTATATCTTAGCATTTTCATAGGCATCCCTTCGCCATTCGACCAACTGATTCAATTGCAGCTTCCGAACTTTCCCCACACCGACAAAATCAAACGTTTGGTTCTTGCATAACCACATCGCCTTATGTTCCAACTCAAGTGGCAGATGACAAGTTTTTCTGAAGGCCAGGGCATATGAAGACATGCCAATTGGTGTTTTGTAGGCGGTCTTGTAAGCCCATAGTGCTTCATTAAGCTTGGGTGACCAATCCCTCCTGGCAGTATTAACTACCTTTTCCAAGATAGTTTTGATCTCTCTGTTAGAAATCTCTGCCTGCCCATTAGTCTGATGGTGATAAGCAGTTACAACTCGATGGCTGACGTTGAATTTAGTCAACAGGTTGGCAATTATGCGGTTGATAAAGTGAGAGCCCTCATCGCTGATTAAGGCTCGAGGCATCCCATATCAAGCAAAAATGTTCTTCTTTAGAAATTTTACCACAGTGGCCACGTCATTCTTGGCACATGCGATGGCCTCAACCCATTTCGATACATAATCTATCGCAACCAAAATATATTGATGACCTTCTGATGGTGGAAACGGGCTCATGAAGTCAATTCCCCAAACATCAAATAATTCAACTTCTAAGATTGATGCAATGGCATTTCATTTCTTTTAGACATATTCCCCGTCCTTTGACACCTGTCGCATTGCACAACATACGCATGGGCATCCTTAAACAGTGTTGGCCAAAATGCACTGTAAGACTTTTGCTGTGGTTCTTTGCCCCCAAAATGTCCTTCATATGGGGACTCATGACAAAGCTCTAAAATGTGCTTGGCTTCATGCTCAAGAACACATTGACGTATTATATGATCAGGTCCTTGTCGATATAGGAAGGGATCGTCCCAGAAATAAAATTTGGCATCATGTCTTAGCTTCTTCTTCTACTGGTATGTATAATCATCCGGTAGTTGACCGCAAACTATGAAGTTTACTATGTCCGCATACCAGGGAACATCAATGTCTACTGCCATTAGCAGCTCATCGGGGAATCTTTCCTCAATATCTTTTTCTGTCCCTTGAACCTTGCAGTTTTCCAATCTTGACAAATGATCTGCGACTTGGTTCTTGGTGCCCTTCCGGCCTTTGATATCTAGGTCGAA
This sequence comes from Benincasa hispida, assembly GCF_027475165.1. Taxonomy (NCBI): domain Eukaryota; kingdom Viridiplantae; phylum Streptophyta; class Magnoliopsida; order Cucurbitales; family Cucurbitaceae; genus Benincasa; species Benincasa hispida. The sequence continues at coordinate 82,457,558 of NC_143486.1, forward strand.
CTCTTACAGGAGTAACACCCACCGTATCAGCCTCAGTTTTGCATCCTTCTTTGTCATTAAATACTTAATCGTAGAGTGATCCATATACACCACCACGTTCGTTCCGATTAAGTACTGTCGGAACTTCTCTAGTGCAAATACCACTGCGAGCATTTCATTTTCTGTGGTCATATAGTTCTCCTGCGTGTCGTTCAGTGTTTTGCTAGCATAATAAATAGGATGCAACACCTTATCCTTGCGCTGACTCAAAATTGCGCCCACAGCATATCCGCTGGCATCGCACATCAGGGCGAATGGTTGCGTCCAATCGGGCGCAATCAAAATGGGTGCGGAGATGAGTGCATCTTTCAATGTGTTAAATGCTTTGTGCAAGTGTCATTAAAATTATACTCGTGGTCGGCTTCAAGAAGAGGTCTTGCGATTTGGGAAAAGTTGCAAATAAATCTTCTATAAAACCCCGTGTGTCCCAGAAAGCTCCTAAGTATTTTTATGTTCACAGGTGGGAGTAATTTGGAAATTGTGTCGATTTTTTCCTGGTCAACTTCCAATCCTGCCTTGGAGATTTTGTGACCCAGAACTATTCCTTCTTCTACCATAAAGTGGCATTTTTCCCAGTTCAAAACAAGATTTGTTGCCACGCATCTCTTCAAAACTTTTTCAAGGTTAGACAAATAGGAGTCATAATTACTGTCGATGACTGAGAAATCATCCATGAATACCTCGTCTGACTCTTCCAAGTAATCAGAGAATATTGCCATCATGCATCGTTGAAAAGTGCCTGGTGCGTTACAGAGTCCAAATGGCATGCGTCGGAATGCAAATGTACCAAATGGGCACGTGAAGGTTGTCTTGTCTTGATCCTTCAGTGCAATTGCTATTTGGTTATACCCTGAATAGCCATTAAGAAAGCAGAAAAATTCATTCCTCGCAAGTCTGTCTAACATCTGATCAATAAACGGGAGTGGGAAGTGGTCCTTTTTAATGGCCAAATTCAGCTTGCGATAATCCATGCAGATTCTCCATCTCGTAGTTGTCCTTGTGGGAACCAATTCATTCTTGTCATTAGTGATGACTGTCATCCTCCCTTTCTTCGGAACACATTGCATTGGGCTCACCCAACTGCTATCAAATATCGGGTAGATGACACCTGCATCCAACCACTTTACGATTTCCTTCTTTACAACCTCCTTCATGGCAGGGTTCAAGCGGCGTTGCCTTTCTACTGATCCATTCTTTCCTTCTTCCAGGCGAATCTTGTGCATACAATACGAGGGACTGATTCCTCGAATGTCTACCAAGGTCCATCCTAATGCTTTTGCGTTATTTCTTAGGATCCGTATGAGAGCATCTTCTTTCTTCTTACTTAGTGATGCAGAAATAATAACCGGTAATGAGTCGTTACTTCCTACGTAAGCGTACTTTAGGTGTACTAGCAATGACTTCAACTCTAACACAGGTGGCTCTTCTAAAGATGGCTTAATGCGCTGCAATTTCCATTCAGATAACTTGAGCAGTTCAAAATTAGATTCCGTATGAATTGCGGCGCAGTCCTCCTCCAATATTGCGCCGACCTCAAAATCCTCCTCCTCCATTTCCTTCAGGGGTTCGTGCCACTGTTCTCCTCGCAACTCTTCGATATATTTGTAATTCTCTGTCTCCTAGGGTATACTAAATTTTCCTATAAAAGTATAAGAGATCACCATGTATTATTTAGTTTCCATAAAAGCAAGTGTATATTAATAAGAGTTATTAATTAAAGTTGACACTAGAAACAAAAGTTGTTTGGATAGGTCAAATACATCTTACTCGAAGAGTTGAGGGTACTTTGATGTAGTTGGAGGAATGTATGACTTCTTAGCCATTATTTGGGTTTAATGGAAACTCGAGTCATCAAGTCTTGGAGACAGTATCGAGAAACAAGAGTTGTGCAAATAAGATGCATTCCTTATATAGTTTAATAAGAAGTACATTGTATATTAATGTGTTTACAGTGATTCTCTCGGCTAAAGTGTTTGAGAATCTCCTGGTACAACTAGGACTACAAGGTAGATAATCTAGGACAAGTGGGAGAAAAACCCATGGGTATATGATACCTAAAGGCAAACCATGGGTGTGATGCCCTAGTTTATTGCATTTCTCCGTAAAACTCAAAAACTCAGTATTATATATTCATATATATGTTACCACTAGAGTTTTAGTCCAAGTGGGAGTTTATTGGGTTTTATGTCTTAAAACTCATGATCCGTAAACAATAAACTTTTTCTAAAAATTCAATAAGTTGTTATTGAATATATGAATTGCTTATTTCATTTGAGAAATAGTTCCAATAAACTAAAAGATCCATAACTATTATATGATTACTTGAACTTTATGTGGAGACACAAAAGTGGACCAAGTTTTAGTAAATAGTCAAAATGATCTATAGTATATGAGTAAGGTTGGGTGCCTTATTTTGGTAACACTATTGGATGCGGCCCACTCTTTAGTTGTTACAAAGAGTTGTAAAGTGCTACAAACAAAGTGATTCTAATTCATACATGTGATGATATGAGGAGTGGGGGCATCCTGTGCAATGAGCTTGCACAAGATCAGACCATGAAATTAGTCATTCGTACTTTATAACGTTGTTTACCGTTTAAGACTGACTATTTCAAAACGACGACCTAGGTAACTTGGCCTTAATCTTGAGCTAACTATGACCTCCTATTTATTCGGGAGTATCCTTAGATCTGCATAGGTGAGGGTTGGCTCAATAGCGCTAGCTCAATAAGCCTCCCATTTGAGGGGTAAGATCGGGTAGATAGTTGGGGACATAGGGTGCAAGATGAAATTCGCTTCTACCCGCTCTCAGGGATAGTAGATAGGTTATTCCCTTAAGTATTGACTCTGAGTCTTGAACAAGGGGCCCCACCCTCTCATTGACCCGAGAGGTACTCAGTTTGATGGTTGGATCACAAACCAATTGTCCATTAGAGGATCAGTGGGATTTAAGAAACAAGAGGTAATCTTGGGGGTAAAACAACCTTTTGACCCAACCGTTATTATGAACAACCTGTGAAGGGTTAACTTACTAATCATGGTTATATCGAGTGGACACAACATATCTACAGTGAGGGGAGTACAACTACGGGCTTTAGTGGTGTGATTCAGTAGTTAACGAATGGGGGTTAATTCGGTGTAAAAATTTTAGCCAATTAATCTCGGATCATTGGAGTCCATGATCTGTAGGTCCACTAGATCCTCTTACTAACTCACAAACAGATTAGCTTTAGAGTAGCGTGATAAGTTGATTTGAAATGTTCAAATTAGAATTAAGGAAATTAGTAATTTTATGTGATATAATTACATGTTTAGTTTTAGAATTAAACGTAATTGAAGACTCAATTAATATTTAAATATTAAATTCATGAATAGGGATTCATGGTAATAGTAGAATTGGTGATTAATTAATTTAATATTTGATATTAAATTAATTAGAATTAATAAATTGTTTAATTAATTATTAATTATTAATTTTATTAGAAAAAATAATTTTGAATTATTTTTTTGTAAATTAATATAATTGTAGTTTTAAATGTAAAATTAAAAACCAAAATTAATTTTTAATTTTGAAATTTATTTCAAAATTGTAAAAATTAAGGAAATTGAAAAATCCCAAAAGAGGGATTTTCCCACTTTCTTTCATAGTAGCTCACGCATTATTCCATTATATTTCAGCTCAATTTCTCAAAAGCTACTGTAATCCATGCATGCTTTCTCTTTGCATGAAAGTCATGTAATATAAACTTGAAATCCGAGTGGTAATGAGGCATGTAATTAGTTGCAATTTGTAGAGAAAGAGTGATTGAAGAATTGTTCTTCATATTGTCAAAACTAGAAACCTTCTTTCCTTAATCCCTTAATCCAAGTTTATTTTGAGTCACACAACTCAATCCAAGGCACCAAAAGGATAGTATGGAAGGCCTTGTGGTGGTTCACGAGCAAATATCAAGGAGATTGCAGTTAAAGATCATGAATCAAAGGTACTTCAAAGGTTAGTATTGAAACTCTGTTTTTAGTTTATGAGCATGCTTAGTTTGAAGCCAAAATTAATGAATTAGAATGCTTAATGATCCCATTTTACTTCCGTTGTTTGTTTCCTGAATGCAACACTGGAAACCGTCATCTTCAGTACGACATGAGGCTATAAAATATGTTTATAACTCATACATGAAATATGGGACCAATGTTAGGGAGCATGTCCTAGACATGATGATCCATTTTAATATTGCAGAAGCTCACGACACTATCATAAATGAGACTAATCAAGTTAATATGAACTTGGAGTCTCTTTCAAAGAGCTTCTTGACCTTTCGAACTAATGATGTATTGAATAAGATTAATTACAACCTTACTACTCTATTGAACGGACTCCAGACTTACCAATCGATGGTGAAATTAAAAGAAAGTGAAGCAAACGTTGTTTCACAGAAAAAAATTTCTGAAGGGATCATTTTCAGGAACGAAGCCTTTAGACAAAAAGAAGTCTGCCCCTTCCTCTTCTATAAATAAAAGCATCCAAATAAAGAAGAAGGGAAAAGAAAAGAAGAAACCTGCTGTTAAGAAACCCAAGGCTTCTAAAGGAAAATATTTTCATTGTGGAGAAGACGGGTATTGAAAACGAATTGTCTGAAATATCTGGCTAAAAAGAGAGCAAAAAAGGAAAAACAAGGTAAATTAGATTTACTTGTAATTGAAACATGCTTAGTGGAAAGTTCTCACTTAACCTAGATATTAGATTCAGGCGTCGGTAACCATGTTTGCACTTTTCTACAGGATACTAATTCTTGGACTCAACTCTCAAAACACGAAATGACTTTCAAGGTTGGAACATAAGAAGTCATTTTAGCTGAAGCAGTAGAAGACATCAAGTTATATTTTGGAGAATCTTTCATTTTGTTAAAAAATGTATATTATGTACCCAAAATGAAAAGAAACTTGATCTTCATATCTTGTCTGTTAGAAAATATATATAAAGTATCTTTTGAAATCAATGAAGTGTTCGTTTTTTCAAGAGGTGTTCATATTTGTTTTGCTAGACTTGAAAATAACTTGTATGTATTAAAACCAACTAAAACAAAAGCCATTTTAAATATAGAGATGTTCAAAATGGAAGAAACTCAAAATAAAATACAAAAAATTTCTCATAATGCCTATCTTTGGCACCTCAGACTTGGTCACATAAATCTCAACAGGATTGAGAGATTAGTTAAAAATGGTCATCTAAATCAGTTAGAAGATAGTTCTTTACCACCGTGTGAATCGTGTCTTGAAGGAAATTGACTAAAAGATCTTTTTCTGGAAAAGGTCTTCGTGCCAAAGAACCCTTAGAACTTATACATTCAGACCGTTGTGGTCTAATAAATGTAAAAACACGAGGTGGATATGAATATTTCGTCAATTTTGTTGATGACTATTCAAGATATGACTATATTTACTTAATTAGTCACAAGTCTGAAACCCTCGAAAAGTTTAGAGAATTTAAGACGGAAGTTGAAAACTTATTAGGTAAAAGAATTAAATCACTTCGATCAGACCGGGGTGGTGAGTATATGGATTTACAATTCCAGAACTATTTCATAGATCATGGAATTCAATCCCAACTCATAGCATCTTGAACACCATAGCAAAATGGTGTTGTAAAAAGGATAAATTGAACCTTGTTAGACATGGTTTGTGTTGGGTTGATGCCCGAAATATTGTAGAAATCTCGTAGGGTCCTATAGTTTGTAAATGTTTTGAACAAACTCATTATTTATTTAATATATTCCATTTTGTTAGTTGCATTAACCACAAACCAATAAACTAACATTAAAGGTTATCTTGTAGCTTAAACATATATATAGAGACATATGGGTGGATCAAGTTTAAGTGATAACCTAAATGGTCTGTAGTAGATGGATAAGGTTGGGTACCTTATCCTAGTGACACTATGAGTATGGCCTGCTTTGTAGGTGTTACAATTGTTGTAAAGTACTACAAATGATCTGATCCTGATCACTCATGTATATACATGTGAGTAGGGATATTCTATACAAAGGATTTTGTATAAAACCGGACCACGAAATGTTTAGTCTCATTATATAATGTCGTTCATAATAGGGACTTACATTTCACTAGGATAATCATAGGTAACATGATCTGAATCCTGGGTGAGAGTTGCCTATGAGGGCGATCCTTTGATTTGTATGGGTGAGAGTGGCCAGATTGCCGACTCAATAAGCCTACCATTTTGGGAATTCGTCTGATTGAGGAGCTGGAAACACAACTACACAAGAGGGAATTCACTCCTTCCCCGACATCGGGGTAAGTAGATAAATTGATCTCTTAAGGGCTGATTCTAGGGCTTGAACAATGTGACACCACACCCTCTCCTGGCCCAAGAGGGGTTTAGTTATAGTTGGACTATGATCTATTATTCATTAAAGGGATCAGTGGTACTTAAGGAGTTAGATGTAAGTACATGGGAAAAACGATAATTTTGGCCCAGCTGTACTTACAAGTAATTTGTGAAGGGTCATCGTACTGCTGATAGGTTATATCCAATGGACACAGAAATATATCTGTGGTGCGAAGAGTGTCTTCAAATGTAAGGGTTTCTAAAACCTTTTTTTTTTTCAAAAAAAAAAAAAAAAAAAAAAGCATGCTGTAATTTATGTAAATGCATAATTTTTTCTTTATTTTCTGTAAAAAATCTCATTCTATGAAAAATGAAAATTAGGACGATCCCCCTTCCACTAAAGGTTCTCTTCAATGAGATCCTTCAGTTCGTTTGATGATGAATTATGCTCAGTTATCTCAATCCTTTTGGGGGTATGCAGTACAGACTATAGTATATATTCTGAACACAGTTCCCTTAAAAAGTGTTTCAGAAACACCGTATGAGTTATGGAGAGGATGTAAAAGTAGTTTATGTCACTTCGAAATCTGGGGATGTCTGACACATGTGTTGGTAAAAAATCCTAAGAAATTAGAACGACGTTCAAAATTATGCCTATTTGTAGGACTAAAGAAACAAAAGGTGGATTGTTTTATGATCCTCAAGAAGATAAAGAATTTGTATCGACAAATGCTACATTCTTGGAAGAGATCTATTAGTAATCATCAACCTCGCAATCAACTAGTGTTGAATTAAATAACCAAAGATACTATAGACAAATCAACAAAAGTTGTTGATCAAGCTGGTCCATCAACAATAGTTGTTGCCCCATCACATCCTTCTCAAGAGTTGAGAATGTGTCGACGTAGTAGGAGGGTTGTTCATCAGCCTGAACACTACATGGGTTTAATAGAAACTCAGGACATCATACCAGATGATGGCCTAGAGGATCAATTGACCTTTTAATAGGCAATGGATAATGTTGATAGGGAATAATGGATAAAAGCCATGGACGTGGAAATGGAGTCAATGTAATTCAATTCTGTTTGGGAACTTATAGATCAACCACATGGGGATAAACCTATAGGTTGCAAATGGATCTATAAGAGAAAGCGAGACCAAACTGGCAAGGTGCAAACCTATAAAGCCAAAAACTTGTGGCAACAGGTTTTACTCAAAGAGAGGGGGTTGACTATGAAGAAACATTCTTTTCTGTTGCCATGATAAAATCAATTAGAATACTTTTATTCATTGTCGAATATTATGACTATGAAATATGGAGAATGGATGTCAAAACAGCTTTCTTGAACAACCATCTTGACGAAAGTATTTTCATGTCTCAACTAGAAGGGTTCATTGAACAGGGTCAAGAAAAAAAGGTTTGTAAGCTTAAAATATCCATTTATGGGTTAAAACAAGCTTCTAGATCCTGGAATATAAGATTTGACACATGTGATCAAGTATTATGGCTTTGAACAGAATATTGGCGAACCTTGTATATACAAGAAAATAGTCAACAAAACTATAGCTTTACTGGTCCTTTATGTTGATGATATCTTACTCATTGGGAGTGAGACAAGTTTCCTTGCTGATGTAAAAAAATGGTTAGCATCACAATTTCAAATGAAATATTTGGAAAATTCTCAATACGTTCTTGGGATCCAAAATTTTCAGAATCGCAAGAACATAACCCTAGCACTATCTCAAGCACCTTATATTGACAAGATGTTCTCAAGGTATAATATGCAAAATTCCAAAAAGGGTATGTTACCTTTTAGACATGGAATTCATTTGTCAAAGGAACAATGTCCTAAGACACCTCAACAAGTTGAGGAAATAAAAATAATTCCATATGCTTTAGCAGTTGGGAGTCTGATGTATGCTATGTTGTGCACACGTTCTAACATATGCTTTGCAGTAAGAATTGTCAGCAGGTTCCAATTTAACCCTGGACACAGTCATTGGACTGCTGTAAAAAACATCCTTAAGTATCTTCAGAGAATGAGGGACTATATGCTTATGTATGGGCCTAAGGATTTGATCCTTATGGGGATACATTGATTCTGATTTTCAGACTGATGTAGATTCTAGGAAATCTTGTCACACCCCCTCCCTAGCCTTAGCCCCTAAGACTTGGAAGGCAGCGTGAGGATACACCAGTAGTATTCCAAGATAATATTTCAATTTAACATTTCCCTCTTATCTGTTAAGACTTTAACATGTTTACAATAATCTGTCTAGCTATCATACACATAGTTCAATTTCCTATATTCTTTATTACATAATTCGAGCCGTGCCCTGAGAATTTACCAAGTCCTGGTGTGTTGGTGGTTAGTAGACTCCTTCCTGAACGATCCGCTTTGCCACCCCGGGTGGGGGGGGGGGGTATAAGAAAACATTTGGAAGAGTGTGAGCTACTAAGCCCAGTGAGTGGTGCTTTTAAAATAATAATCACTTTGCAAAACATATATTTGGGAAGTCAATCACATAATCACAATTCCAGTATAATTTATGCATGATCATGTGTAATTTCATTCAATCATCACCCTCCAGTTCCATGCTACGTGGCATGTTCACATCATGGACATATTATCAATCACAACAATGTTTTATGGAAACTTTCTTATAACCCACTTTTCCCGCCAATGTGCACATCGACAATTCTTTTCCTGCTAGTCATGCTTAGGTAACTTGAATATATTTCCCACCTGTCGTTACCGACTATTATTTCCCGCCGACCGAGGCCGACTATATTTTCCCGCCAAGCACCTTTTATTAAGCATGCTAACTTATGTGGTCTGGGTATAATCTCAGTTCTCATAGAAATTTCACAAACAATATCATGGCAAACAACATAACATCATAAGCATGCATCTTGCACTTACATATGCATTTATCCACATATCAACGCATAAAACTAAGTAAACACTCACCGCAAGCAAGTTTTTCCACTAAAATCACCTTGAGAATACTTTCCTGAGAATTCCTTCATATCAATGAAAATTCCTCAATTAATACTTGTTATATCAATAAATAATGTCAAAATAGCCAAAATATCATTATATAATGAAAATATCAGCTTACCCTACTCCAATTTAGTCAAAATCCTAAAATTAGCCTCTTTAGAGGTTATTTGGACCGTGGTAGGCAGCTGGGCGTTGGGCAGTAGGCAAGGTGGGCATGCTGTGCCACACAGGGGGCTGGCGCGTTTGGGCGTGATGCATCTCACGAGGGGGGGGGGGGGGGGGCAAACGCTGCAAGGCGTGCGCGCAGGGTGTGGGCTGGCTGTGCGTCCGGCTGACTCAATGCCTCACCAACGAAACCTTTATTTTTTTTGATCTCCAATCAACTTGCTAGCCTAAGAACTTAAACGTAACTCTCTAAATATGCTCTCAACACAAGTTTTAGGTGATGGTATGAATAAATTCCTCTTGCCCAACCCCTTTATTTATAGCCATTCCAAACTTACTCCTTTTGTGACAACTCAACTCCCATTTGTCTCACTTTGGAGCTACCAACACTTAGTCTACCCAGCCTGAGTTGTTCTCATCTCAGCTTGCCAGCCAAAATCTCCCTTTTTGCATGAAATCTCCTTCACGCACCTTCTACTTGGGGTGATAAGTCTTCCATTGCATGAAATCTCCTTTGTCCACCTCCTGCTAGAACTTTGTGTGATCCTTCTTTTGCCACCTAATTCACTTAAATACTTAACATATTTCTCTACTTAAATTGTTTAAGACTTATGCTTGTATACTATGGGCATCTTCCCTTGAAGTTTTTCGCCAATTAGCCTTACCTTTTATCCTTAACGCATAGTAACTCACATTTCTTTCATCAAAGTCCCACTTAGCCATCGCATGAGTCGGCCATCACCAATGCATAGGGTGGCCGCTCACCCTCGACGCATGGCTTGATAGGTGTGCTTGCTCAGCCTACTAAGCATGGATGCACGGTGCTGACCATCGACGCATGGGCGTGCTGCCTAGGCGCTTGCGCGCTTGGCTGCATAAGCACGCTCGACCACATAGGCACTCTTGGCCGCGTGGGCGTGCCTCGCCGCATGGGCGTGCGCTTGGCATAGTGCATCAACGCATGGCTGCTCGACAGACTCGACAAACTCAACAGTGCTTCAACACATAGGATGACTTGCCCGGCTTGCCCACTCGGCGCATAGGTAGGGCGCTCGACATGCACCATCAACGCATGGGCTGCACGCTTGACGCACGGCCTATGCGCTTGTCCTCGACGCATGGGTTGCGCGCTTGGTGCATGGCCTGCGCGCCTAGCATGCTCACTCAATGTATGCTTCCTGCCCGTGTCTGCATGGCTCATGTATGCCTTTGCATTTGTTGTATGCAACCTTTAGCCATTTTCCAAGTCTTCTTGCTTCCATCCTCCATGCATTCTTGCGTCCAACATGTTTAAGTCCTTCATAGGCGTTTGGACTTTTGGTCACCTTTTTGGATAATTTTAATGTTTTCCACCCTTTGCTCCAATATCCTTACTAAGGATTTTTTTTTCTATTTAACCTCCCACTTTAGATATAGTGTTAGGGTCTTACAAATCTATTTCAAGACCACTTTTCACTCTTAATGGGAGAGCTATAGTGTGGAGAAGCATCAAACAAAGTTGTATACCTGACTCCACGATGGAAGCAAAATATATAGCTGCATGTGAAGCAGCTAAACAAGCAGTATGGCTGCTAATGTTCCTGACAGATTTGGAAGTAGTTCCAAATATGCATCTGCCCATTACTCTTTATTGCAACAACAGCGGAGTAGTTACCAATTCAAAGGAACCAAGAAGTCACAAACGTGGAAAGCACATCGAAAGAAAGTACCATCTCATTAGGAAGATAGTATACTGAGAAGGCGTGATAGTCACGAAGATAGCCTCAGAAGATAACCTTGTTGATCCGTTTATGAAGGCCCTCTTGACTAAAGTGTTCGAGGGCCACCCGGTCGGACTAGGGCTACGACTTTCATAATCTAGGGCAAGTGGGAGAATGTCAAGGGTATATTGATGCCCTAGTTTATTTCATTATTCTCTATATTTTTTTCAACATTGTAAATCACTGGAGTATTAGTCCAAATGGGAGATTGTTGGGAATGTCCTAAAATTCGAAGTTCGTAAATATTGTTAACATATTTTATTTATCAATAAATTTATTTTTTAGTATTTTATTTAATAAAGTGTTATTGATATTGCATTCTATTACAAAATTCCAATAAAAGAATCCATAAGTATAATATGAATACTTTAACTTTATGTGGCATCATAAAAGAGGATCAAGTTTAGTAATGGTCTATAAGTATATGGATGAGATTGGGTACCTCATCTTGGTGACACTATTAGATGCGACCCATTTTGTATACTGATACAAATGATGTGATCCAAAAATCATACATTTGGAGAAATGTAAGTGGGGGAATCCTATGCAATGAGTTTGCATACGACCGGGCCTCGAAATAGTCACTTTTCTTTATAACGATCGTTTACTGTTTAAATTGACTATTTTAAAATCAATGACCTAGGGTAACTTGATCTTAATCCAGAGTTAACTATGATGCATTCTCCTCGTAGATTGGGAGATCTCCTCGTCCAAATTTGATGCATTCTCCTCAACCCTCACTGCTCTCCCTCTCTTTTACGAAATTGCTGATTTTGTGATTGGAAAATGAAGTTCCAAAGGCTCTATTTATAGGCGTCCATGGCCAAGTGCTTACCTCTCCCCTTATCAATGCAAGCTTACATCATCTTGGCCTAAAATGTCTTCCTCATATGCGTCCACCACAATTCCTTAGCCCTTAAGAATTTCTCCCAAGAAGACACATGGTTTGGTTGACGTTTGCCCTTGTGACCTCACCCTCCGTATGTGTTCAACTTAGGGTTTTCAAAGCATAATACACAATAATGCAGCCAAATTCAATGCATAGGTGCTTGCCCGGCCGTTCGATGCATAGGCAAGGCCCTTCGATGTTTGCGTGGGCGAGGCGTTCGAAAATAGCACCAGATGAGGTGTTACTGCACGCACAGGCTGGTCTCGCTCTCTCCCACTTTCTCGCTGGTCTCGCTCTCTCCCACTTTCTCGCTCAAAATCTCGCTCTCTCCACTCTTGCTCTCTCCAACTTTCTCGCTCTCTCTACTCTCGCTCTCTCCCACTTTCTCGCTGGTCTTGCTCTCTCCAATCTCGATCTCTCCCATTTTCTCTCCCAAAATCTCATTCTCTCCAATCTTGCTCTCTCCCATTTTCTCTCCAATCTTGCTAATCTTGTTGTTAGCTACTGTGAACCTTGTTTGTCTCCGTGCAACTTTTACACGTTTGCCCACCACTTTGTGCCACTTTTACACAAATTTTCCATATTTTCCCCAAATAATTTTCCATATTTTTCTCAGTTCTTCATTCCTTTCTTCAGCCATAATGCATTTCACATAAATTCCATACTTAGCCAATTTTTCCCAAATTTCCCAAACTCAATTTCCATATTTTTCTTTTCAAATCCTCATTCCTTCTTCACCATTCTACACTAACTTTCTCATCAACCTACTTATTATACAAATTTCTGACAATTTTACCAATTAAAGCTCAACTTAAATTATTTAAGGAAAATCTACTTAACACTTAGAAATTTCCTTCCCTTTAACATAGGATTTAACTTTCACTTAGTTAATTCCTTTTATCACTTGCTTAATTAAGGAAAATAGAAATCTGGGTTTCACAATTGATCTTTAGCGATGGGCTAGGGTGTACTAATGTAACAGAAGGTACAATCAAATGACAACAAACCTCACCGAGTGCATAAACAAAGTCTTAAAAGATGCACGACAGTTACCAATCATGTCATTTTTAGACCATATTAGAGGTCGATTATAGGACCTGTATTACAGACGTCGAACGGATGCATCAAATAGTACATCAAGACTGTCAGACTATGTAATGACAATAATTCATGATGCGGTAGACAAAGTAAGCAGACATGAAGTTAGGCCAATTAAATAATTTACTATCGATTAGAGTAAGGCGACGAATGTATTAAAGTATGTCAATGGTAAACACACTGACCATGATGTACCTTGGAGCAACGTCGATGCTATTTCCATTCCTTTCAACCTCTTTGGGATGCACTAGGTACTTGTTTATGCAGACATCCAGGTCAAAGAATTAATCATGTTCGATTCATTGATTGGATTACATTCGAATGCAGACTTGGAATGTGAAATGAGATAAGTGTGCAAAAACTTTCCCGATTTACTCCTTGCTGGTACGGTAATGGAGCCTCATAATCTTCTAGGGGATTGATGGACTCTACGCCGAGATGCTTTTGTGCCTCAACAATATGAGAGTGGTGATTGTGGTATGTTCACATGTAAATTTTTTGAATATGATGTAACCGGGTCCAAATGGACACCTTAACACAAGATAGAATGACATATTTTCGTAGACAATATGCCATTCAAATTTGGGCAAATAGAGCATTATTTTAGAAGTTCGTAATTAATTGTTGAAATGATGAATGAAAATTTATAGTTGACTGAGATTGTTTTTGTAATTAATAGTAAGGATATATCAGAAAATCATCAAAGTATAAGGGCGAATTCCCAGTCGGGCTCATGCAACTAGGCGCCAATTCTCGATCGGGCTCATGCAAAAAATCATCAAAGTATACTAATTCTCGACCGGGCCCATGCAACTAGGTGCCAATTCCTGGCCGGGCTCATGCAAAATATAATACAAAAATCATCCAAATGCACAAAAATCCATAAAGATGTGCAACATAATTGGTAATAAAAAATCACTCGACAATATTGAAAGGTTGATTGCATGTCGTTTTGTTGTGACCACATTGCCCACATCTAGAACACCTATGGACTTGACGAAGTTCACCTGCAGAAGGAAATCTTGTTGTTTGTGGGAGACCTACTCTTGGAACTCCTTTTGGAGGTAATGTTTCAACATCGATGAAGGCCGATGATTGCTTTCACTCTGAAAAGTGTCCAAGTGGTCGTATAGGTTCAACATACGTAGCCAACACTGATTCAACAGAGTATACTCGTGAATAAAGAGAGATAGGATCAATATTCCGAATCCTGCATCCAGAAATCGCATGTGAACAAGGGATTACATAATAATCAAACTTGCGACAAGTGCATGTTCTTGCGTGAATATTTACACTGCCTTCTAAGCCTCTATCTATCACCTCACACTCATGTTGGTCAATTGGCCTAACTTCATGTCTACTTTCTTTGTCTGCCTCGTCACAAATTATTGTCATCGCATAGTCCGACAGTCTTGATGTACTGCTTGATGCATCCGTTCGACGTCTGTAATACAAGTCCTATAACCAACCTCTAATATGGTCTAGAAATGACGTGATTGATAACTGTTGTGCATCTTTTAACGCTCCGTTTATGCACTTGGCGAGGTTTTCCATCATTTGATTATACCTCTTGTTACATTGGTTCACCCTAGCTCACCACTAAAGACCTGCGTGGACCTGGATACCTTGCAAATTGACTCCAATGGTAGTTGAACATAGACTCGCTGTAAGGACCCGACCCCCTAGGACTCAAGTTAGGCTGTTACTAAATACATGCATGCATGGAACTTAAAACGACACCCTTTTTTGGTGAAATAAATGCTAAATAAATAAGATAAATTCAAAAGTCCTTCATTAAATTCATATATTAAAACAAACAATAGGGTACCCATAAATCATAAATGATACTAAATAAGTCTGAAAACAATTCTTAATAGTAAGTTTCAAACATCAAAACTGAAAGTTGAAAAAACATGAAAAGAAATCTAAATCTCATGAGTGGAAGCATAAAATTGGTCCTAGTGGCTCGATCACGATTCTACTTGTCAATTTCCGGTGCATCTCTACCTTTACCTAAAACATCAACATGAGAAAGGATGAGTATAAAATACTCAATAAGTAACCCCACTATTGGGGTCAGGCTAGGCATCTATGTCCTTTAGATGCTACCTATGGTGGAACATATAAACTGCTCTAGTCCTCATGGGACACATGCATACATGAAAAACTGATTTCTATTCTACTGTAGGTAAGTATGCCCACTACCTCTAATAAGCCCCCTAGGACCCACAACCTTTAGTGAATCTCGAAGAAAACATAACCCCTGGTGAATCCCGAAGGAAACACAACCCCTAGTAAATCCCAAAGGAAACATAACCCCTGGTGAATCCCGAAGGAAACACAATCTCTGGTGAATCCCGAAGGAAACACAACATCTAGTGGTCATCTAACTAATCAGTAAGGACACTATCACAGTCTCAACATCACAAGTATCATAACATGGTTCTATAACATACATATACACCTCAACATCATGGCTCTACAACATACATATAAGCCTCAATATCCTCATATCAAATACAACCTCATGGAATCAAGTATCATCTCATGCTAGCGTGCAAGTATCTACATGCATAAATAAATCTTTCAGATCCTCATACAAGAACATACATCTGTTATACTATACAATTCGTCTATCATGCTATGGTTCTGTCATAATATTAATCTATCGTGCTAGCATATATTTAGTGCCTGGCCCGTGGGTAGTTCCAGTAGTAAGATTACTTATCTCAAATCGCAAGTCCAAATATTTCCCTCCAAGCGACTACTCGATAATGAATTTCAAATTAAACCTACAACATAAACCCAACATGTAATTCACACCAAGGCCCGATTCCACCCATCAATTCATACAATCAACCCCAAAAATAATTTACCTAAAGTGTGGCTTGATCAATGGTTACTTCCAGGCTTTGGCTCCAAAATCTCCACTAAAATCCACAAAGAAGAACAACCTCTAATTCTGATGGACAACGACCTTAAATCTTCGAAATACAATAGTTAAATCATTACTTAATCTAATCATTAGTAGGTGTTCGAAGATCAACCTCAAGAACCACAAATGTTACCAAATTTCTTGTTGGAAACGAACTCGAACCCACTGAACAGCACATTGCGCACTCCAAATTACTCCAATCTTGGATCTAAATTCCAAATATAATAGGTATCAACAAAAAAGAAATCCAAAATTTAATGGGCAAACCAGAACCTTCAAAACTCAATTGATCTAACCCAAAACTTACCTACACTTACCGAAATCCGATGAACGACAACGAGGGAGGCAGTGACTAGCAGAGATTGGCGGGCTGGATGAGCGGCAAACGAGGTTGGGTTTCCGATCGCGCGGGTCTACAGCTGGAGAGAACGTGAAGCGACGACTGAAGTAGCGCGACTGGAGCGACAGAGGGGAAACGGACGCGTGGATCTAGAGGGTGGGGCTGAGCTTTTGCAGTTACGCAGTGGGAGTGGGCTGGGTCGGCGGCGGCGGAGATGGCTCGGACCGACGTCGGCCCAAACGCTGGTGGCTGGAAGCGGCATGGTCACGAGATTGCGTCGATGGCGGTTGGAGAAATGAAAACAAAGGGGTTGAGGTCTCTGGTGGCATGAGGAAGAAGAAGAAAAGAATTTGTTTGATATAAATAATAATAATAATAATAACAACTTATAAGGAAATAAAATAAACCTTTTATTTTATTATTTCCCTTTTTCTACTTTATTTTATTAACTTCCTTTCCTTCCCAAAAAGAAATTAATTCCTGCCATTAATTTTCAAATTGAATAATTTCCAAGGTCAATAATTAAATTCCCACGATTACACTTAAAGTTCAAAATTCCAAAAATGCCCTCAAATAATAAAAATTGTAGAAATTACATAAATAATAAAAATTCAGGTGTTACATTCTTCCCTCCTTAAAGAACTTTCGTCCTCGAAAGTTCATTCCTGAAAAAGCTCCGGGTACTAGGCCTTTATCTCAGTACACTCGCCTTGGTTGCCTTGTGAAAATATCTTTATTCTTAAAACTAGTTAATAAATTAGCTTTCAAGTGATGGTTGCAGATACCAGGAAATGCTTTTGGAAAGACTGTGATAATTGCCTTTTTTATGCTTAGGTGTCTATCTGATACGATAACCAAATCATGAACTTGCCCAATTCCTCATTTCAATTTCTGAAAAAACAACACCCAAAATTCATCAGTTTCTCCACCAGATATACCAAATGTGACTGGGTATATTTGATTATTTCCATTGACCCCAGTCGCAAGCAGGAGTTTACCACTATACTTACTCCTTAAATGTGTTCCATCTACAATTAAAACAAGGCGAATGCAATTCAGAAACCCCTTAATGGAAGCACCAAGAGCCATAAAGACATGCTTATAATATTTATCTTTCTGCAGATCCTATTTAAATGTTGAACTAGGATTTTCAATTTGTAAGGCTTCACCAAATTTAGGTAACTTCTTGTTGGATTCTTCTGGTGACCCTCAAACTAGTACTAACACTTCTTCCCTTGCCTTCAATGCCTTGTCGTAACTTAAAACTCACATCATACTCTTGTGTTATTCCTTCACAATATCCTTTGGTCTATATGAACGACTAATGTCTTCAAACTTCGACTTTATTAAATGTCTGAGAACCTTACTAGAAGCTTGTCTATGATCGTTAGTCAATATTTCATTTCTACATGTGTAGACATTTTCTTACTTAAAAGATTTTAAATATTTCACAAATTTTCAATTTAACAGCTCGAAGTCTCCATTTGCATTCTTCAACTAAACATATAACTTTGTATAATGTTGTGGTCGACTTCTTCACCCTAAACTGAAAGTTACCTCTAATTGCCAACATAAATAACTGCATCTTTAAATCCTTCTTAGATATAAATATGCCACCAACTTGCACATCTTCAGAAGAATATGACTAACTTGACATGATGATTGTGCTACTAGATGGATATGACAAGTCATGACCTGTTGTATGTGATGAGCCTCCATAGTCTTTGTTTGTTCGTTCTTCTGCATGAGGTGTATGATGGGTATTAGTCTTAGGTTCCTCTCCATCCTCCTTCTCCCTTCAAGACTAATCATTGAAATATTGACCTTGGTCTACATCATCTCCTAGGTTATGAGTCACCAAATTACTAGACGACGAAGTGATGGGTTAAAATATGTGGGGGAAAATGGACTATCCAACTCCATCTAGCAATGTACTGGCCTAGATGTTGAAGGGATTTCTTCAGTTCGTCGGATATATGAATTTTTGGATGAAATCCTTGATTACTTTAACATTTTGGAAGCATGGATACGTAAAGAGGTATTACTAAGACCTCTTCCCATGTGAGGAATGTGTGTAGATCTTCATCATTCCGAATTACAAATGCAGAGGCTTTGGATCTCAATTGAAGTATACATCTTATAACAAGATTATACTCATCTGATATTATACCACTTATCCTATAAACTTAGGTCAGGAATTCATTATATGTCGTGCCGACATCAATGTCAAACCCTCGCAACTCTCCTCCATCGTAATCCTTTTCCCTTGCATTCCAAACGCCATCGAAACAAATCCAAACACGAGACATTTTCCTACAATTTATAACAAAAATACATTAATGTAATGTAGTTAAAAAAAAAAAGCAAAATAAAAAAAGAAACTAAAAATAAAAAAAAGTGACCCAATCGTCCACCTGACTAGGTAGAACACCGGGCCAAAAAGTAGTATTTGTACTTTTTTGTGCGCCTGATTAGGCTAGGGTTAACTGTACCGGGCCCTAGACCAGTCCCAGCCCGTACTTATCCTGTACCCGAAAAGATCAGGTCAATCAATTTATTTCATACTCAGTGAAGCCTGATCGGGTATCAAACTTATTTCAACAATTATTTTAGGTGGAAAATTTTTGGTGAATAATTTGGTAGGTTGGTTGTTAAAATTGAAAGTGGAAATTTAATAAGGGGCATAAGAGTAATTGTACAACCAATATTTTCCATGCTTACATCATTTTTATCATCAAGGGGTAAAAAAAACTTGTTTTTCAAAAATAGGTCAAAAATATAAAATCAAACTCCAAATAGGCCATTTTTGTCAATTTTTCAATCTTCTTCCTAAAAAAGAGTATAATGGTCTTTTCCTACCTATGAGGGATAAAAAATACATTCTTTTTAGGAGTCTTTTTTTCCAAAGGAAAATTTCCAATGGGTCATTTTTGTTAATTTTCATTTTCTAAAACCAAATGAAATTTGGAAATAGAATATTTCAGATAAAGTGTTTTTACATTTTGGTTTTTCAGTGACATTTTTTTTTAAAAAAATTCTTTTCCTGTTTAAAAGGAACTTTTTCTTTTTTAAATCTAGATAAAATGTTCTTTAAAGAAAAAAACAAATTAAAAATAAAAAAGAATCAATGTTAATTGACTCGAATAACTCACTATTAAGAATAAATTATTTCACATTGGTCCAACGACCTGGATAAGAAACTTTACATAGTTGAATTTATAAAAGAAAAATAAACATTTTGATGTGAATTTGAGGATCACAACGGTACACAACGAGAATACGAATATGGAGAAAATATAATATAATAATAATATATAATAAAATAAATAAATAAATAAATAAATAGATATAATATATAAATATATAAAATAAATAAAAACAAAAGTAACTAAAATAACAAAGAATTCTTCAACCTTTTTGGATTGATCATCAATATGTGTGTGTCTTTCAAAACCCACAAAATGTCACTACTTATAGGCAATTTGGCAAGTAGGAGGTGGATTACATGGACAATAATAGTGTGTAATCTTGAGACACATGGAAAACACATGGGATAATGGATAAGTGACATATCGCCAATTGACTCTAATAATAGACATCTATATTACACCTAATTTAACATATTTATAATACTCCTTCTTAGATGTCCAATATATATGAAATATGTCTCGCTAAAACCTTATTAGGAAAAAACCCACTGAGAAAAAGATTCCTAGTGAAGGAAAAATAATATATATTTCATATAGTTTGATACTCTTAAAAAATATATTTATTCCCCCTTATAGAAACACCACTTGAGATTTCTGAGTCGCCGCATTCCAATGTTGTGCACCAGTTTTTCAAAGGTTGTGGTAAGTAATGCCTTTGTAAATAAGCCTGCAAGGTCATCTTTCAAACAAATTTGTTGTACAGTAATGTCGTCGTTCTTCAAGATCATGAGTATAGAAAAGCTTCAGTGAAATATGTTTTATGCTATCTCCTTTAATATATCCTCCTTTGATTTGGATAAGCATGTTGTGTTGTCTTCGTATAATATCGTAGGAAGATTTTTACTAGAAGACAAACCATATGTTCCACGAATGTGTTGAGTTATTGATCTTAGCCATACACATTCTCTGTTGGAGTAAGCATGCAATTAGTGGAAGAAATTAGGATTATTAAACACTCTAATTCATTAATTTTAGCATCAAATTAAGCAAGTTCATATCAGAAAAAGAGGGTTTCAGTACAACTCACCTTTGAAGACTTCAATCTTCAAAATCAGCATTAATCTCCTTAGTTACAAGGTATAGACCACAAAAAAATCTTCCCTACTATTTTCTTTGAATCTTAGATTGAGTTGTGGGACTCAAAATGAACTAAATTTAGGAAATTTTGAAGGAGATGACACTCTTATCCAGCTAAAGTTGAAGAACCCTTCTTCAATAGAAAAATTTTAGCAAAACACTCTTTTCACCCCTCTTCTCAACTCAATCTTGTGAGCTTTATGTAAGAGTCTTATGCAATCAGACTGCCTCCATGATAACCAGCTCCTACTTCAAGTATTGAGTGGGATTTGAGTGGATTTCAAGGTGTTCATGAAGTGGGAAAATCCCATTTTTAGTGGATTTTTCCAAAATCTATTTTTTTTATTAATTTTGAAATTCATTTTCAAAATTAATTTCAAATTTCAGTTTTTAATTCTTTAATTAAACTGAAATTTTATTAATTTTACAAAATTGGTTCAATAATTAATTTTATAATAAATTAATTAAACACCAGTTCCGCATCCATGAATCCCTATTCATGTAATTTAATATTTAAATCGAATGTAAATATGAACCAATTCTCCAATTTCGTTTAATTCGATAATTAAACATGTAATTATATCGAGTATAACTATTAATTCCCTTAATTCAAATTTGAACGCTTCAAATTTACTCTTCACGCTATTCTAAGGTTTTATTCCATTTGTGAACTAGTAGGGGGAACCTAATGGACCTACAGACTATGGGCTCCAACGATTCGAGATGTACCGGCTAAACTCTTTAACCTAATTAACCAACATTCGTTAACTACCGGGCCACTCCACCAAAGCCCAGTAGTTGCACTCCTCTCATTGTAGATATATTGTGTCCACTCGATATAACTATAATTAGTAAGTTACCCTTCACAGGTTGTTTGTAATAACCACTGAGTCAATAGCTATTCTACCTCTGAGATTAGATCTTGTTCCTTAAGTCCCACTGATCCTCTAATGCACAATTGGTTTGTGATTCAATTATCAAACTGAGTCTTTCTTGGGCCAATGAGAGGGTGGGGCTCTTGTTCAAGACCTGAAGTCAGCACTTAAGGGAACAACCTCTCTAATATCCCTAATAGTGGGTAGGAATGAATTCCATCTTGCACTCTATGTCCCCAGTTATTTACCCGATCTTACCCCTGAAATGGGAGGCTTATTGAGTCGACACTATTGAGTCAACCCTCATCTATGCAAATCTAAGGATAATCCTGAATAAACAGAAGTTCGTAGTTAGCTTAGGATTAATGTTAGGTTACCTAGGTCATCGCTTTGAAATAGTTAGTCTTAAATAGTAAACAACGTTATAAAGCAAGATTGACTCGTTTCTTGGTCTGATCTTATGCAAATTCATTGCATAAGACGCTCCCACTCGTAGGTCTCCATATGAATGATTCAGGATCACATTATTTGTACTCAATATAAAGTAGGTCGCATCCAATAGTGTTACCAGAATAGAGTATCCAACTTTATTCATACACTATAGACCATTTTGGCTATCTACTCGAACTTGATCCATCTTCATGTCTCCACATAAAGTCTAAGTATTCATATAATAGCCATGAATCTTAGTTTATTGGATTTAGTCTTTACAAGTGCAATTTATATATTCAACCACATTTTTATTGAATAAACGTTAATAACATTTTTATTGCATATAGAATATGTTTAATAGTACAAACTGCGAGTTTTTGGACATATAACCCAACATTCTCGACCAGCCTCGTGAATTGCAAGAATTTCAATATGATTTGAGCAAATGGCTATTATGGTCTATTTCACCGATCGCTTAGCAGTTCCTCCACATGTGAACAGATAACCTGTTTGAGTTCTAGCTTTGCATGGATTAGATAAATATCCAAAATCTTCATAACTGATGTGTGGTTAATGCGATGAAATAATGGTGTAGAATGCGATGGTGGAATATGCGTTGTGCATGCAAGTTTTCTTAGCAAGATCCAAGTATAAATCCTACTAAGTTGCCTGGTAAGTCCAGGGTCGAACATAGGACTATGGAACAGTATGCGATGGTAATCTCAGATCTCTTTGCGATAACAAATAAAACAATGTGTTGGTTGGTATGTTGTTTAAGGTATAAAGTCTATGCGACGGATTTGAGAAAAGAGTTAATAATATGAAAGTACAATGAGTATGCAAGGGAATGGGTTGAGAAGGGATTTAGCTAACACTTCCTAAGATTGCGTTCATGTTATACGATCATGCTACATACATACAACAACAAGTCATCTCTCAATGCAAATGCTATGGCTTCTAGTTTTAGAACGCATGCGATGTATGCGATGATGTCTATAGGACTTACGTCTAAGCCTCTATTCTTGTCTATGCGATGATGAATGACACGCACATACACAAGGCGACCGAATACTACCATAACCTATTACTAGGGTGCATGCGATGCATGTTGGCAAACAGAGCTTATCTCCAAGTCTCTATCTCTTGCTTATGCAGATCTAATCTTGCTTTCTCAAGTCTAGATTCTAACCTAGCTCTCTCAAGTCTTAGGTTCTTTCTTTAGACTCTTTCTCGAATAGCTCTAAAGGGGTGATGGACGCAACATAAGACAAGATGATCGCATGCAATGAATATCCTAGGTCATGTTAGCTAAGTACTTTTCAACCCATTCGAAAGTTTAGTTACTCACGCGTAATGTAAAGAGAGTGAATAGATGTAGAAATGCAGGTTCCATTCTATAAATGAAATCAAAATACAGAATGACAATGTGAAATAAAGATAAGGAGCTTGGTAGCAATTTCTTGATTCCCAAGGCTTTTACACTGTTTTTCTCTACTCTATTTAAAGAATATTCTTGCTTTCGCAAGAGTCGGCCCTCTCTCTGTTTTCCATGCTCCCTGGCACTCTCTCGAGCTGACTAGGATGATCTTTCGGCATCTTCTCTCCTTTCTTGCCTCCACCCCTAAGTATAAGGAAACTATGAACAAAGCCTAACTATCTTCTTTATAGCTCAGCTGGAATAAAAATCGAACCGAACTTCTTTAATGAAGGTGGCCTTCGGTATTTATAGAGCCTTAGGGTGAAGAGCTTTTTCTCTCAAATGATTGCACTGATGGGATGTCATTAATTCTCTGTCTAATGCGGCGAATAATTGTCACCGAAAAGTTGAGTGTACTTGCTACAGTGTCGTTAACGGCTTGTCAACTTAATTCGGAATCGACCGTCATTAGCTTTCTGTCCCATCGTGATTTATTAAGCTTTCACCTTGATGCACCGACTCTATGTGGCCACCTTCTTGAGCAAATTTTCGCGAACGTAAATGATCGCATAGCCTTGCGATCGAAATCTCTTAATGCGCTCGGACGCTAATTTCCTTGGATCGCAATTCCGCCTTGCACCAACGCATTTTCCTACACAAAATACATAAGTTAGCCGCTTTAATACGATGGACACATGCAATCGCAATGTTCTAAACTTAATGCTTTTGGACGCAATTTTATATATTTTTACCGTCGCAATCCTTCATTGTTTTATATCTTTGCGCTGTAATAACGTGCATTTCTGCCCGTTATCGATAACCAACTAGATCAAAATTTGATTTATTTGAATAAGACAAACCCATGTCGACCGTTCCTTGGAGATAGCAAAGTATATGCTTAATTCTGTTCCAATGTCTTTTTATTTAAGGAGAACTATATCTTGCTAATAAATTTATTGAAAATGCAATATCTGGTCTTGTATTATTAGCAAGATACATAAGTGCACCAATTGCACTAAGATATGGTACTTCAAGACCAAGAAGTTATTCATTATCATCTTGAGGTTGAAATATATCTTTCTTCACATCTAGTGAACGAACTTATATTGGAATGTGCATTGAATGTGCTTTGTCCAAATATTTTCAAAATTTTTCCTGTATAAGTTGACTGATGAACAAATATCTCATATGCTAAATGCTTAATTTTCAAGCCAAGGAAATTTTTTTTCCGAGATCTTTCGTTTCAAATTATTTCTTAAGATATTCTATTTGCCTTTGAAATATATTTAGGAGTCCCAATTATATTTAAGTCATCAATATACAGTTATAATAAGAAATACTGATTGTGATTTCTTTATAAAAACACATATTGGATTGTTTTGATATCATTTTTTCAACAAATATCCACCTAGGCGATTGTATCACATTCGTCCTTATTATTTCAATCCATATAGCGATCTCTATAACTTTATTGAACACAATTCCTAGGAATTTGATTTATATGTTTCAGGTACCTTAAATTTTTCTATGATTCTCATATAAATATCATTATCAAGAGATATAAATATGCTGTGACTACATCCATAAGATATGTATCCAAACTTTCATACACAGTTAAACCAATTAAATATCTTAGTGTAATTGTATCCACCACTAGAGAATACGTATCCTCGTAACCAATACCAGGTCTTTGTGAAAAACCTTGTCCAAGTAGTCTTGCTCTATATCTTGTGACCTCATTATTCTCATTTCTTTTCCTCACGAATACCCATTTGTATCCCACAGGTTTGACACCTTTTGATGTTCGGACTACTAGTCCAAAAACTTAACGTTTTGAAAGTGAGTTTAATTCTACCTCGATTTCTTCTTTCCATTAAAGTTGATCTTTTCTATGTTGATATTCTCGACTAGATTTTGGTTCATAATCCTAATTTTCAGATATAATATTAAGAGCCACATTATATGAAAAAATATTATCAATAACTACATAGTTCGGTTCAATTTGTTTATTGTCATGACATAGTTTATTGAAATCTCATTATTATCTTTATGTATTCCACCTTCCTCATTAGTCATGTCATGAATTTCTTGATGGATATTTACATCTTCAACCAAGTCTTCTTGATTGTTAATTATTTTTCGATGATTTTTATCTTTGGAACCCACTGGTCTACCATGCTTCTGGTGTGTTCCAAACTCATTAGTGACAATTTGATGTGTTGGGATATCAATTTTCGATGGAACATTTGTAGCTGGTATGTGAGACTTTGTTACTTTCTTTGCATCTATAAATGCATCTGTTAATTGATTTGCTATATTTTTCAAATGAGTTATCTTCTAAACTTCAAGTTCACATTGATCTGTATGGGGATCTAAATGAGACAATAACGATGCATTCCATGTATTTCTTTTTCCAACTTCTTAATTCCTCCCTTTAATGTTCGAAAATTTGTCTAATTAAAATGACAATTAGCAAACCATGCAATAAATATATCAATCGTCAAGGGTTCGAGATAATTGATAATTGATGGGGAATCATATCCAATATATATTCCCAATCTTCTTTGAGGACCCATCTTAGTACATTGTGGTGGAGCAACTGAAACATATACTGTACATCTAAAAATTCTCAGATGGAAAATATTTGGCTCATGGTCATAAGCTAATTGCAATGGCGAGTATTTATTATAAGATACTGACCTAATGTGTACAAGTGACGCTACATGCAAAATAGCATGTTCCTATATAGATGTAGGAAGCTTAGCTCTCATAAGCAATGGTCTAGCAATTAATTGCAAATGTTTTATGAATGATTTTGCTCAACCATTTTGTGTAAGAACGTGAGCTACAAGATGTTTAACACTTATCCCAATTGACATACAATAATTATCAAAAAATTGAATGTAAATTCACCAGTATTATCAAGACGAATGGTCTTAATTGCATAATCAGGAAATTGTGTTCTTAACTTAATTATTTAAGCAAGTAATCTTGCAAATGCAAGATTTCGACTTGATAATAATCACACGTGTGACCATTTGCTCGATGTGTTTATTAATACCATAAAATATCTAAATGGCCCACTTGGTGGGCTAATAGGTCCACATATATCTGAAGGATTTCTTACCGAAGAGTTCCATGAGCACGTTCGGATCGGTCCGATCTCACAGTGACCGAAATACAACATTATACATTCAAAACATATAGTTATGCAAACAAACACTAATTATCGGCATGCTATGAACAACGAAATAACAAGAGAATGAGTGCCATACTAGTTAAAGACAATCTTCACACTTTGGAACTCAATGCAGTGGAACCCTCCAAGCGATCTACCAATGCCTAGCAGCAGCGTCAACAATAGCAGCACGAACAATCGCACAAACACGAACGCCACGGGGACGACACCACTAGTAAAGAGCCCTGGGTATTCTTGGAGTGAGAACCCAAAGCGTGGTCTTTAATGAATTTGGTAGAGGAAGAAGGAAACACGAATCATGTAGGCGATAAGCAAGTGGGAGGGAAGAAAATGCTATCGCATAGCAGAATGCTTATCGTTTAGGAGAAGCTACACGATCGTGTAGGATTTACTGAACGATTATTTAGGAAAAGGTATACGATCGTTTAGCAAAATCGGCACACTATACGATTTTTTAGAGAAGCTATGCGATCGTGTAGGCGACAGTGTGCGATCGTTTAGGCACGAGGAAACTATCGTATAGGCTCTCGATTCTTAAAGCGATCGTTTAGGAAACACCAGCACGCTCTCTTTTTTTCTCTTCGTGGCGTTTTTTCAAAATGAAAACTATTTTCATTTTAATTCATCAGTTACAATAACCGACGCTCCCCACTAACCCATGTGAATTTTGGATTAATTATCATATAATTAACTAATTAATTAATTAATAAATATAATTATATTACATTTTTATCCTATAGTTTGATATCACATATCTACTATAGTATTTTCTCCTTTACTTGATATAAATCATATTTATATCTAATTTCCTCAAAAATAATGTATCTCATACATTTAGCCAATTATATCATATATAATTAACCAGTCCAATTATATCATATATAATCAAACTTTCTCTTGTCAATTTGAACATTTCAAATTAACCCAAACACTGGTTCTCGCCTATATCCAAGCTACCCAGAGGACCTAATGGACCTGTGGCTCGAAGTTCCAATGGTCTGCGAATAGCTAACTAAACTCTTTAGCCACGAGATCCACCATCCGTTAACTGTCAGACATTCTACTAAAGACCAACAGCTGAACTCTTCTTATCACAGATATATTTCTGTGTCCATCGAATATAACCAATCATGAGTACGATGACCCTTCACAGATGCTCGTAAGTACAGTTGGGTCATATTACCATTTTGCTCCTGTAGTTACATCTCACTCCTTAAGTACCATTGATTCCTCTAATGAACAATACAACATAGTCCAACTATGTGTGAACACCTCTCGGGCCAAGAGAAGGTGTGTGGCACCACATCGTTCAAGCCTCGAAATCATCCCTTAAGGGAGCTATCTATCTACTTACCCCTACCTCGAGGAAGGAGTGAATTCCATCTCGTGTAGCTGAGTTCCTAGCTCCCAAATCAGACGAATCCCTAAAATGGTAGGTTTGAATTGGCGACCTGGCCACTCGCACCCATACAAATCAAAGGACCACCCTCAATGTCAGGAGTTCCCAACTCACTTAGGATTGAGGTCATGTTACCTATAGTCATCCTAGTGAAGTGAAGTCTCTGTCATGAACGGTGTTATATAACGAGACGTTAACACTTTGTGGTCAGGTCTTATACAAACTCTTTATATAGGACGTCCCCGCTCGCATGTCCCCAACACGAATGATCAAGATCAGACCATCTGTGACAAGTCACAATACTTGTGACCATTCCACAAAGCGGGCCACATCCGTAGCGTTACTAGGATAAGGTTTCCCTCCTATATCCATATGCTACAGACCATTTTGGTTATCACTCAAGACATGATCCACTTGGATGTCACCACATACATGCTTGAGTCACATGCAGATAACCAGGGATTTTATTGTTTATTGG
Organism: Benincasa hispida; assembly: GCF_027475165.1. NCBI lineage: Eukaryota > Viridiplantae > Streptophyta > Magnoliopsida > Cucurbitales > Cucurbitaceae > Benincasa > Benincasa hispida. The sequence goes on from NC_143486.1 coordinate 82,486,215, forward strand.
TTTGTGGTAAAGCAAATAAAATAAGTAACTGAGCAAAAATACAAGATGTGAAGTAAATATCATATATTAACAACACAAGTGTTCGTACAAACTGTTTACAAACTAAAGGACATAAGACTTTAGGGCATCAACCCAACAATATCACCATGAATGCGTTTTAAAAATGTTATTTAGTCCTCACTTTGACTAGTGATGGTCTAATGATTAATTTGCCTTGAGAGCGAGCATCGCATATTAATTCATTATATTGAAAAATCTTCTGACTCTTCAATGGATGTCCATTTGAATTCTCAATAATTCTTCTCATCATTATAGACCTTGGATGGCCTAATTTATCATGCCAAATTGTAAATATGTCTAGATTCATGAACTTCAGGTTCATTGTTGTTTCAATTACTCGTATATGAGTATAATATAATCCAGATAAAGCAGGCAACTCTTCCAGTATATATTTTTCATATGAGACAGTAGATATGATATGAAGATACTCCATATTATTCTTTCTATCGATCTCAATATGATAACCATTACAACGTATATCTTTAAAATTAAGTAGATTTCTCTTTGATTGACTAGAGAACAATGCATTGTCAATTGCAACTACACATACAATACTTACAATCTACTCAGTTTGGAAAAATATTTTCTTCTTGTAACTATTGTATGTATAGTTGCACTATCTACTAGACATATTTACTCATTTTTTAGTCATCCAACATAGGAAAATGATCCTGGTTTCTTCACTAAAAGAAAATAATTACAATAAGAAAAACAACATTTGGAATATACAAAGGTTAACATCTACTAAGAGGAAAAAAAATATGGAGATGAATAAAAAAAACAACATTAAGTCTAGATGTCACACCCCCTCCTGAGCCATGTTACCCTTACCCAGAAGGAGATATGAGGACAGTAGATACCACCCTTTTGTGATACATACTACCCATCTGAACGTTTTTCTCTTCCTAAACTTGAAGACAAGTATAAACTACAACTGTTGACTTAACTTATTTTATTACAAACATTATAATGTTTATACAATCTCCAGACTTAAATCAACAATTCCATACTCTTAGCTGCAACTGTTTATAACAACTTAAATGACCTTAGCAGCACCCTGAAACTCTTCTCTTTTGCTACCTGGGAAGAAAAACATAGAGGAAAAGAATGAGCTTCAAGAAGCCTAGTGAGTGACTAAATTAAAACATAAATCTCATGCTTGAACTGAAAACTGAAACTGAAAACTTGCCAAGCAAACATTCTTGCATAACTTTAAAACATAATGTTTCTGGAACATGGTTGGTCTGATCCTTAGTTGAGAAAGAATCCTTTTGTCCAACTCCCATTATAACCTAGGCTAGGGTGTGGACCTTTTCAACCCTGGAATACAACATTCTCAAATACATACTAAATTGATCAAACTAACTTAACACATTTCTATTACATGGTTTCATAAATTATTCACATAAAAAATTATACGTATCATACCTGTACATAGCTGGACTATTCCTTAGTTGAAAGTGGCCATTTTGCTTAATTCTCTTATATAAGAGTGAACTTTCTTATCTACTTTCTACTGTACTTAACTGCTTAACTACTTTAATATTGAACTAAGAGAATGAATCCTTTTGTCCAACTTTCCATACTATTCTAGGTTAACATATGTCGCCTTTGTCCACTACCTTTCACATAGTCTTTCTCATGCTACCCTAGGTTAAGGTGTGTCACCTTTGTCCATCACCTTGCCTCATGCTAACCTATGTTAAGGTGTGTCGCCTTTGTCCATCACCTCACCTAGTCTTCCTCATGCTTTCTTAGGTTAAAGTGTGTCGCCTTTGTCCATCACCTTTCACCTAGTCTGTCTCAGGCTATTCTAGGTTAAGGTGTGTCACCTTTGTCCATCACCTTACCTAGTCTTCCTAATGCCTTTCTAGGTTAAGGTTTGTTGCCTCTGTCCATCACCTTTCACCTAGTCTTTCTCATGTTATCCCAGGTTAAGGTGTGTCACCTCTATCCATCATCTTACCTTATGCTAACCTAGGTTAAGGTGTGTCGCCTCTGTCCATCACCTTTCACCTAGTATTACTTACCCTACATGCACGTAGACTAGATCCTATCATCAGAAATCATATCTAGGACTTAACTCCATTACCTTCACATCTCAGCCCTTCAACACTAAGCTACTCATACTTTTTAAGGGAACATTGCGTCAAGGCTTATATCTAGAAACTAGCTTTAGTACATTCATCTTTGGTCCTTCAGTACTGAGCTTAGGTCGATGAAAATCGTCATCCATATAACTAGGATACCCTCTCATGGAGTAATTTCGTGGCATAAGGCTCCACTGCAGACTTGGGCATGCTAGCTTAGGGTGATCAATCCTACATACTTGCACCTTCTACGGGATACCTGTAACCAACTAACTTACCAAATAATTTAACATAGCAAGTTGACCTCGAAGGTCATGAACCTCATCACTAAGCCGAGATGCTCCACCCATCCTTGTTGATGATATCAGTCCATGCTTAGAACACTGACACGAAAAGGAAAACAAATCAAAAGCAAAAGAATACTCTAACTTGAAATTTAACTAGCGAAACGTCAATGGCTTCCCCGGCAACAACACCATTTTGACAGGCCTAAAATTTACGTCGTTAATAAGCTTCAAACTTGATCAAAAGAAAAATTTTGTATAATGCCGAACTACTTCTATCACTAAAAAAATGTAGCAACAATGGTAAGTCCAAGTCGATCGCATGGAAGCGCAATTTGTTTCATTAAGTTAATTTCCTAACTAGAGCGAGGAATGAAGGGTTTTGGTGTGAAAAAGATAAATGCATGAAATTAAAATAAAAGGGTTAAATGTAAACTAGAATAGAAGTCTATCTAATTTCTAGAGCAAGAGAGAGTTTCCTATGCAATTTCTTTCATTAGGCATCAATTAATTACATTAAATCTGTCGACCCTTCAACCTATTAGAAAATTTAATAGCCAAATTAGCCAAATTCGTTGTTAAACTAAATTAGCCCTAATTCAATTTAAAACTCTTCACTCTTAGCAACATACAAGTTAAAATTGAATTGCATTATTAGGGTGTAATTGTTGAGACATACTACAAGCCGAAAAAGCCATATCTTATAGCATGTTTTGTTTGAAAAAGATTATATTAGAGCATACATGCATTTGGTCAGAAAAAGTCTAGATTTTACACATGCGATCCTAATATGCGCAACTAAGTCAATCAATATATGCATAGGCTATGACAATTTTGCAAACAAAAATTTCTATAAACTAATTTGTCAGATCAATTTATAAAAATTCCATTAAGATTCAATCAAATCATCCCAAAGAGTTCACAAAAATCAATTAAATTAATTAGAAATCCTTCAAGAAATTAAACATAGGGATATTGCTCAAAGAAATTAGATAGGAGTTACCTCTTAATTTCGTAGACAAATCTGAGATACACATCCAATCCGTTGATTACAACCCAAAAAAAAAAAAAAAAACTAACCTAAAGATACTAAAATCTAAAGGGAAAGGAAGAAGATTGAAGTTTAACTTCAGCCTCCATCAGTTCGGCCCCCAAAATTCAGCAAATTTTGACCTAAAGATGAAGGAAGGTATTTATAGAAATCTTTGTAGCATTGCAACGCTCGATAGAAAAGCCACAAGCGTAAGGGAAAACGTTGCAATGTTGGAGTTACTGCCAACTCGGAGTGTTGCAACGCTAGGAGTAGCATTACAACGCTCCTCTGTGCACCAGGCTACTAACTTTTAGTGTCAGGCGAGTGTCGGGGCTTTGTATAAGGTGAGCATTGCGATACTGAAGCAAGGGCATTTTGGTCTTTTTGACTCCTTTGAAGTTCAGATGCTCAAATGAACTCCAAATTACTCCAAATTAACCTCATTCTTCACCAAATCACCAATTCTACCTCTTGATTTCTCGGTACCTACAAAATAGAAAAATAAACACATAAAATCCAATAATGAGCCTCAATTAAGCTAGGAATTATAGCTCTTTTTTAGAGCTATCACACAGTGAAATCTTCCATAAAAATTTCTATGCACTTTTCTACGTAGTTGGAGAAAATACTCATCATATATCGTTGAAATGTACCTAGGGCATTGCATAGCCCAAATGGCATTCTCCTAAATGCATATGTACCGTAAGTGCATGTAAGCGTGGTCTTTTCTTGATTATCCTTTGCTATTGGTGTTTGATAGAATCCTGAAAACCATCGGGAAAACAAAAATACGGTTTCCTGATGAGCCATTCAACCATTTGGTCAATGAAAGGAATAGGAAAGCAATCCCTTTTTGTTACCTTGTTTAGCTTTCTGAAATCTATACACATTCTCCAACCATTTTTTACTCTCATTGGAATCATTTCACCTTTTTCGTTCTTTATAATGGTCAATTTGGTTTTCTTTGGTACCACATTATTAGACTTACACATTGGCTATCTGGAAATGGGTATATTATTTCAGCTTCAAGAAGTTTGATGATTTTCTTATGAACTATTTCTTTCATCGTTCGATTAAATCTTCTTTGAGGTTGGACGGTGGCCTTGGCTCTGTCTTCTAGAACAATCCTATGCATACAGAGGGAAGGGCTCATCCCTTTGATATCATCCAAAGTCCAATCGATTGCTTTTTTGTGGATATTCAATGTTTCCATTAATGTTCATTCTTAAGAAGATGTGAGTTCTTTAGAAATGATAACTGGAAAGACTTTTTCATCTCCAAGGAAGACATACTTGAGGTGTGAAGGGAGAGCCCTAAGCTCGATCTCTTGTACCTGAGGTTCATCAATATCCTTATTAAAAGAATTAACATTCAGTATAGCCCAGATGACATTCTCCAAAGAAGAAAAATCAATTGGATTGTCATCATCATCAATATCAATAGAGGGGGTAACCAAACAGTCAAAATGTTCATCAATAGTTAATAACAATTCATAAAAAATATCACATGTATCCATGGAGCAAAAAGACAAATACTCCTTGAAAAATTTCATGGCATCATATATATTGAACGACTTTACTTCTGCATCAAATTCTACCGACAAAGACCCCTTATCTACATCAATTCTAGTTTTTGCAGTTTTCATGAAAGGTCTTCCAAGTAAAATATTAGAAGAAGTAGTGTAAGGTTCATCCATTTTTAAGTTGTAAAAAGTCAACAGGAAAAATCAATTCTCCTACTCTAAACAAGACATCCTCAACTATGCCTAGAGATTGTATGTATGACCTATTGAATAATTGTATGCAAACATTAGTTTTTTGTAGGCCATTAAATTTTAGGTCTTCATAAACATGGTAAGGCATAACATTTATTGAAGCACCTAAATATAGCATAACATGAGTAATAATTATATCTCCTATTTTACATGGCAAAGTAAACATTCCTGAATCTCTATATTTTTTAGGCATGTCTTTCTTTAATAGAGCAGACCCATTTTTACTAACCATTACTCTCTCCTCTTCCTTCGCTTTTATTTTCTTAATACATAAATCTTTTAAAAATTTAGCATACCTGGGTATTTTTTTAATAGCATTGAGCAAAGGGATGTTGATTTGTACCTTTTTAAACATCTCAATAAGCTCTACATCAACATCTTCTACATTTGACTTTGCTAATCTACTATGGAATGGTGCTTTAGGTACATACGGTTCTACTTTAGGAGGAGAGTAATCACATACCTCGAGAAAAATGGAAGTTTCTTTTGGTTCATTTACATTGCTTTTTTTAAAAAAATATATTTATTACCTTTTCTTGCTTCTTTGTAGGTGATTGGATCGGGTTTGCATTTTGAGAGGAAGAAGGATTTTCCTTCCCACTTCTAAAAGTTATGGCACTTATGTTCGTGTGTTCCAGTTAGGCGAGGATTATCGAAAAATTTACTCTCAAGTTTGCTTACCATAGTTACAAGCTGAGTGATTTAAGTGCCCAAGTTTCAGAAACTTTATCTAGTCTCTTGTTAACAGGATTTGGTGTCTCGTTGAAGAAGTTTGGTTTCTTGTTGGAGTTGGATATTGTCTTTTTACAATTAATGGAGTTCATATTGAAATTTTAAGAAGTGGTCAGCAAAGGACTTCACAACATCCTCTAGAGGCATACCTGAGGAGGTTGAAGATGATGATTGGTTTCGGTTTCGTATTGCCCTTAAGATCCCCATTTGAAATTGAGACGATCTCTCCAACCTTGGTTATAAGTTTGCCCAAGGGGGTCATATTTCCTCTGAAATCCTCCAATGGAATTTACTTGGGCTTGTGGGCAAGCTTTGAAAGTTTATTTGACTACTCCACATGCTCCACATGTTTTGACTTGAGGAAGCCCTCCCTGAGCTACCTAAGTAAAAAGAGAAATGAGGTTAGATACTTGTGATCTTAGCTCACTTACTTCACTGCATTGAACAATAGTGTGATCGAGAGTCCTTGTCCCAAAATTCTAAGAGTTCTCCACCATAGTAGATATGAGTTGACTTGCTTTGGTAGACGTCTTGTCTACAAGAGCCCCTCCAGCGACAACATCAATGTCGTTCCTCTCCGATGGAAGTAAATGATAGGTCTCCAATTATGTTGCAATATCAAAAAAGAAAGAATAAAAGAGAAAATGAGAAGTTGGCAGTTGAATCGGTTAAGGATTATTGTCAAGGTTGTTGGGAGAAATTGAGGTTTAAAAAGAAGGAAGAAACCGGAAGGAAGGGCAACGAAGTCTGAATATTAGAAGTGAGGAAGGAGAGCTCTCGAGAGTGGGAGTTCGGAAGTCTCTATCATAGAGAAGCCATTGTAGTGTGCCGCTCATCGTCTACTTCTACTAAGTGATCGTGTAGCTGAGCTCAGCAGTTGTGTAGCATTTTCAAGGCGATCGTATAGTGTTGGGTAAGCGATCGTGTGATGTTTTGTAAGCGATTGTGTAGTTCCTTGTAAGCGATCGCGAAGTGTTGGTGGGAAATCGTTTAGTGTTACTCAGCAATCGTGTAGACACTTAAAGCGATTGTATAGTATTTTGTAAACGATCGTTTGAAGTTGTTAAGCGATTGTCTAGTCTCTGTTTATCTCTTGTCATTTAATAAAGAGTTTGTTCATCGTTTAGTTCCTATTCTGGGAGATTGTACCACTCGTTATGCTAATAAATAATTTCAAGAATCAGTTTCCTAACAAATTGGTATCAGAGCAACCACTTGGGCAAGCATGGTTTAGACACGTTTTGAAGAGAAACTAGAATCACTAGTGAAGGAACTCTTATTCAAGAGTACCTACGAGCAGAAGCGGATCTTTCTAATTCATTGTGACAGAATTACCGCATATACATTCAAACATACTTTCATAATTCTAAAGAGATCAAGAAATCATACCCGATGTAGATTTCTTCTTCACAATAAGTATGAAGCCCAACCGTCTACCTCAAACAATCACCACTCGGACAGAAGGAAACGGAGAAAACAACACCACTCAAAGCCCTCAGTATTCTTGGAGTGAGAATCCAAAGTGTGGGCTTTGTTCAGATTTGGTAGAGGGAAGGAGGAAGAGAGACCGTACACAACGATCAAGTAAGTGGGAGATGCGGTCGTCTATCGCATAGACAATATGCTTGATCGTTTAGGTGAAGTATACGATCATGTAGTAAAATTAAGCGATCGTCTAAACGATCTTGTAGGAAAAGGTAAACGATCATCCAAACGATCGTGTAGGAAAAGGGTGAGCAATCGTCCAAACGATTACGTAGGAAAAACTAAGCAATCGTCTATACGATCGTTTAATAAATATCGGGAGCTAAAATATTGCTTAGGAAAAAGGTAAATGATCGTTTAGATAATAGCGCGCGATGGTGTAATTGGTATGCAATCGCTTAGCAATATCGTATATGTAAGCGATCGTGCAGTCTCTATCGTATAGGCACTGATTTTCTAAACGATGACACTATCTTTTTCACAATATCCATGCATCCCGAGATCAACACACCGTCTGCTATTATAATGCACTCATCCATTATTTAGAATGAAGAGACACCTTCCCATTTCTTTTATAACCATCCAATGATGTGATCTTATCACATTCATAACTTATAAATTAATATGATATATTAATTATAATATTTTTCTTCTACTAGATATAAATCATATTTATATCCAATTTCCTCCAAATTAATGTATCTCATACATAAAGTTAACTATATCATATTTAATTAACTGGTTCAATTATATCATATATATAATCGAACTCCCTCTTGTCAATTTCAACATTTCAAATTGACCCAAAAACTGGCTCTCAACTTGTATCCAAGCTATCAAGGGGACCTTATGGATCTATGGCTCGAAGCTCCAACGGTACGTGAATAGCTGAGTAAACTCTTTAGTCACGATATCCACCATCGATTAACTGCCAGGCATTCCACTAAAGACCACAATTGAACTCTTCTTGCCGTAGATATATTTCTATGTCCATTGGATATAACCAATCATGAGTACGATGACCCTTCATAGATGCTCGTAATTAAAGCAGGCCAATTTACCGTTTTCTCCTGTAATTACATATTCCTCCTTAAGTACCACGGATCCCACTAATGAAAAATACAGCATAGTTCTACTATGTGTTAACACCTCTTGGGCTATAAGAAGGTGTGTGTGGCGCCACATCGTTCAAGCCCTAGAATCAGCCCTTAAGAGAGCTATCTATCTACTTGCACCTGCCTCGGGGAAGGAGTGAATTCCACCTTGTGTAGCTGAGTTCCCAGCTCCTAATCAGACTAATCCCCAAAATGGTAGGTTTGAGTCGGCGTTCTGGCTACTCGCACCCATGCAAATCAAAGGACCGCCCTCAATGGCAGGAGTTCCCATCTCACTCAAGATTGAGGTTATGTTAACTATGGTCATCCTAGTGAAGTGAAGTCTCAGTTATGAATGGTGTTATATAACGAGACGTTAACACTTCGAGATCAGGTCTTATACAAACTCTTTGTATAGGACGCCTCCGCTTGCATGTCCTCTACACGAATGATCAGGATCAGATCATCTGTGATAAGTCACAACACTTGTGACCATTCCACAAAGCGGGCCGCATCCGTAGTGTTACCAAGATAAGGTTTCCCTCCTATATCCATATACTACAGACCATTTTGATTATGACTCAAGACATGATCCACTTGTATGTCACCACATACATGCTTAAGTTACATACAGATAACCAGGAATATTAAGTTTATTAGTTTGTTGTAAAATCTAAATGTGCAAAGTCAAGTAGTGAAATAAAATATCATTTATATTATACATCAAAAGTGTTCGCACAAAGTTGTTTACAAACTACTGGACACGAGACTTTAGGGCACAAACCCCAACAACTAGAACAAGAGATCTCTGGATTCAAAGTCGAAATACAGAAATTGCCAACCATAGAGGAGAATTCGGCGTCGTTGACGAAGAGCGTCGAGAATTTGGGGTTGTAGGCAGAGAAACAACAACAAATGCTCTTTTCTTATGTTATGGAAATGGCCAAGGGAAAGGAAAAAGTGATGAAAGAGGTAGAAAGATCGAATACTCATAATGTGTGCGAAGAAAATAGTTCGGTGAAATCCGTCGGAGAAGATGCGATTTGCGACCAAAGAAAATTCAAGAAAGTCCAAATGTCAGTGTTAGCGGAAGCGATCCAGATGCATGGTTATTCAGAGCAGACCGCTATTTTCAAATTCATAAGTTGACTGAATCTGAGAAGATGACGGTGGCGGTTGTGAGTTTCGACGACACCGTATTAGATTGGTACGATCGAAGGAAGGCAGAGAGTCGTTCAAAGACTAGGAAGACTTGAAGAAAAGGATGCTTATGCGATTCCGATCTTTAAGAGAGGGATCGATCTATGGAAGATTCCTGTCTATTAAACAAGAAATGATGATGAAGGCATATCAAAATTTGTTCGATAAATTAGTAGCATCATTGCCGCATCTGCCAAACGAAGTTCTAGAGGAGACATTCATGAACAGTTTGGCGCCATGGATAAAGGTAGAAGTTAAATGTTGGGATCCCACCGGGTTAGCGCAAATGATGTCATTGGCATAGTGTGTTAAAGATAGAGAAAATGCGTGGGTGGAAGCAGGATGAGCGCGGACATACAGATGTAAGTTCAATTCAAACGCTTGAAAACTCAATATTGAAAATGTGAGTAAATCAGTAAGCGGAAGTGAACCAAAAGAAGGAGAGAAGACCGGAGAGACATTTCCAATGAGGACCATCACCTTGCAAGGAACATCGAATAATGATAACTGGAGAGAAATTCCGACAATAAGATTAACAGATGCTGAATTTCAGTCGAAGAGAGAAGAAGAGCTTTATTTCTGGTGCGATGAAAAGTACACTGTTGGACATCGGTGCAAAGGACGAGAGTTGAGAGAATTGAGATTGCTTGTGGTGAAAGCGTCCGACAGGAGCGGGAGTTGAATGGAGAAGACGAAGCAAGAGAAGAGACGTTAGAATTGCGTATGCTGACGTTGAGTGAGGAAATTTCATCTGTTGCTGAATTATCCGTGAACTCAATTGGGGGATTGAAGAACCCATGAACAATGAAGATTAGAGGAGATATCAAAGGAGAATCGGTAGTGGTGTTGATAGACTGTGGAGCTACACATAACTTCATATCAGAGAGGCTAGCGAGTCGTCTGGAAAGTGTTGATGTGATTTTGGGGATGCAATGGCTACACTCTTTGGGGAAAACAGAGGTCGATTGGCAGAACCTAACAATGTCATTTGTTCATGAGAGTCGGAAGATTACTCTGCAAGAGAATCCAAGTCTAAAAAAGGCAGGGGTTAGCCTGAAATGTACGATGAAGATATGGGATGAGGTCTTGCGAGTACTTCAAAAGCATTTGAGGGTGACTCAAGAGAAAATAAAAAAGTCTGTAAAAAAGGTAGTTGGATAAATAGAACTTTACCTTGAGGACAAGGTAAAAGTGGAGGGGGAGGTAATGATAGGTCTCCAGTTATGTTGCAATATCAAAAAAAGAAAGAATAAAAGAGAAAAGGGGAAGTCGGTGATTGAATTGGTTAAGGATTATTGTCGAGGCTATTGGGAGAAGTCGAGGTTTAAAAAGAAGGAAGAAACCGGAAGGGAGGGCAGCAAAGTCTGAATATCAGAAGTGAGGAAGAAGAGCTCTCAAGAGTGGGAGTTCGAAAGTCTCTATCGTGGAGAAGCCATTATAGTATACCGCTCATCGTCTACTTCTACTGAGTGATCATGTAGCCGAGCTTAGCAATCGTGTAGCATTTGGTAGCCCATCGTATAGCATTGGGTAAATGATCGTGTAATGTTTTGTAAGCGACCGTGTAGTTTGATAACTTGTAGAAATACAAGTTATTTTGGCTCTTAAGTTAGAACAATTAAGGTTTTTAATGATAAAATCTCCTCATTTTTAGAAGAAACGCATGGAATTACTCAAACATTAGCAAACTGATGCAAAAGAATGTTTATTACTAAATACTGCAGCACTAATGCGTTATATTGCAGGATTTCAAACAAGAAGCTAATGCATGATTAAGAAGTGTCGTAGGAAAAGTTCTAACGCATGGGTCATGCGTCAGAGGGATTCAACGCAAAGAAGATTCATTGATTCAGGTTGTTTGTGTCAAATCACCACTTGCAAGTATGGGCAACTGCAGCAGGCGGCGTTTGAAAAGCTTCCGAGTGTCAGGCAGCTAACTAGGGCATGGACTTTAATGCTGCCCATCACCAAGCTGGAGATGACCAACGCCTATAAATGGATGAAATCCCTCCAGAGTTCGAAGTTCAGAAATTTTCAAGTTCTCACTCTCAGTATTAGCATAGTCATAGTTTAGATCTTTAGAAGCTGTGCTGTGGTGCCAAGAAGAGTAGAAGGGAAGAGAACCACCATCACCGCCGGTCAAGGAGCGGAGGAAGTCGAGCTTGAGAGAGACACTTCATCCAATTCCTATACAAGTGATTGTACACGGTTAACCCGCTTTCAATGAAAAACTCTAGCCGGTCAAGGAGCGGAGGAAGTCGAGCTTGAGAGAGACACTTCATCCAATTCCTATACAAGTGATTGTACACAACTAGAATTGAGCCAAAGAGATACAAGAGATTGTACTCTGCGTCTTGACTCAATTCCTTTCATCTCATTTATCGCTTTCGTACTTTCATCGAATTAAATATTTCTTTTATAAAGACAATTTGCTTCTTTATAAAATTCATATATTTGATACATCACACTTTGCCATTATTTATTTCTTGTTTATGTTGGATGCATCTGTACTTCATGCAAAATTTCATTTCAAACGCTTAAGACAATTTGATCAACTAGTAAAAGCATCTTTAGCTTAGACTATTCGAGAGAATAAATAAGCCTGCATCAAGTAGAATGCCTAGTACATCTAGAGATAGACTAACTGGTGTTTATTGCATCCTGTGTTTGACACACGCATCCTAGAGATAGGTTTTGTATGTTATTCGCATTGAGAAGTGTTGAATAAAGTCTAATGCATAAACAAAGATAAACAAATCATCCCATTCATCACATTCTAGTTTGTCTACACTCATCTTAGATCGATGCATACCACTTGCACTAAAATACATTTCCACACGACTCATCATTCTCTACTCAACTCTTTTGTATCTTCTTGCACGAGCACAACACCTTAGTGAAAATAACACATTCCTTCATATATTTAGGAAATCCCTACAACAGCCACAATGCAAGTTCTGCGTTAGCTTAACCTGAATCCCTGAGTTCGACCCTGGACTTACCAGGAACCTAAATTAGATTTATACTTGGGTCTGATTTAGGAAAATTTGAACGTCAATAGGGGGTGTCGTGTGTTCTGTTGCACATCTATTATGCATCAACGCATTACAAATACATAAATGCATCAAAGCATCAACGTATCATTCATACTTAGAACTTATTCTTCCAATTTATTTTATACAATACACTCCTAGCGTGAATCACAATAGTAACGAACAAGTTTTTGGCATCGTTGCCGGGGATTCAAAAACAAAACTAACTAGAAATTTCATTTGTATCTTTTGTAGGAACACTTCAGTCGAGGGAGTATTACGAGCTAAGCCTAAGCTTGTGAACGTTTATGAGTAGGGAGAGCACTCCTGAACTTATATACGACCCCGAGATTGAAAGGACCTTCCGACATAGAAACCGATCTAATCGTCGTCGAAGGTTGAGGCAACAACTTCTCAGACAATAGAACAGGCAACAAGAAATGGTGGACAACCAGGAAAATCATAACTTAGCTCAACAACTAGCTCATGCTGCATAAAATCTGATCCTAATGGCGAAGAGTAGCACGCATCCCATGAAGGAGTACGCATCTCCTGTATTGTATGATTTCTCACCAAGAATCATATACCCGATGCCAGATGGGACGAGATTCGAGATGAAATCTGTAATTCTTCAAATGCTCTGGACTGTTGGACAATTTGGGGGTGGTCGTGGAGAAGATCCTCACGCCCACATGAAACGTTTCTTGGAAACGTGTAACTCATTCGAGATTCCTGGAATCACCCCAGAAGCGATCAGGCTATCTTTGTTTCCTTATTCTTTGCTTGATGATGCAAAGCAATGGGTAAACTCACTAAAGCCTGGTGAAATCACAACCTGGGAGAAGTTGGTGGAGAAATTTATGCAAAAATACTTCCCACCCACCACCAATGCAAGGAGGCGTCGAGAGATTTTGAATTTTAAGCAAGAAGAAGCTGAAACCTTAAGTGCCACATGCGATGGTTAGGGCCACACTATATGATAGTTGTAGATGGGTGGACGCATGGATAAAAGAAAAGTTGTGTGACGGAGGCCAAGGATGATCGAAGGTTGCGAGGAGGCACCATTCAAGTGGTGCGTCCACGGGCATATAAATTATTATGGATAAGTTAAAGCCAAAGCGGTGTCGGGGAAAAAAGGCTTACTTAGGGTATGGAAGCTGGGAAGTACCAGAAACTGGTCTAGGTCAGAACCTAAAAAGGATAGATATAATGATGTACATTAGGAAAATCTTAAATGAATAATAAAAGATTGGGTAGGGTTAGAAAAAGAAGTAAAGGATAATAGGTGGACATAGGAAATTTTGAGGAAAGGAAAAAGGGAATTAAAAAAAAATAGTAGATAATAATCTGAATAATGTCCAATGTAGGAAATGAATCCGAGCAAGCAGACCTGGTGGTGGAAGGACTCCTGGACGCGAGTAGAAAACCGCGGCGCTAACTCAGGGGAAATCCTTGAGATGTCTGAACATAGTATGAATAATGATATCAAACAACCTACTTCCTTGACTAATACAAACTTAGTGGAATCTCGAAACAATAAGGGATGTCCAAGATGCGGTAAGAATCATAGCGGTCCATGCTTGATGGGGACGGGAATCTGTTACGGATGTGGTAGGTACGACCATATTTGTAAGAATTGTTATGTTTTTCAGAAGAGAATAAGAGAAATCCAGGAGCAATTCCAGCGGGAGATGGCTGGAAGCTCAAGCTTCGAAAGCAACAATGTATTACCAGAACTGACAGTAGATCAAGAATGGGCACGAGCGGCTAAAAAGGATATTCCTCGGCAAATAGTAATAGAATTCGAGGAACAACCTGCACTTGAATCCAACAATGTAGAATCTTACAAGTTTTGTATTTTCTGCAAAGAAATTGGCCATGTGCAGGAAAGATGCCCGTGGAGAGATGAGCGAATGCGAATTATCTTTGAAAAACTATATCTACATGACAAGAAGTAGATAGAAAATTGTGAAAACTAAAGTTAGCTAGTGATGTAAATAGGTTTATGAACTGTGTATATAAATAAAAGTAGTATGTTTTGTTGATAATGTATGTTTAATTTATATGTGATTGGTTGTAGATAAAATACTGAGAAGTGGGAAACGTAGAACTGGGCACCCTCTAGAAATGAAAGTGAAAGTGCCTCAAGTCATCCGAGAGAAAAGACAAGGGAAGAAGAACAAATGGATAAATTCACCTAAAGACTCCAAGAGAGTTTGGGGGATATACAACTTGATCCCGAGAAAAAATATGGGATAGAACGATTGAAATCGTTAGGAGTTACAAACTTCGAAGGAACAAAAGACCCTGCAGATGCAGAAGTCTAGATGAATCAGTTAGAAAAATGTTTTGGGGTAATGAGATGCCTGAAAACAGAAAGGTGAGTCTTGGAACATTCTAAGGTGAGTCTTGGAACATTCTTACTACAAAACAGGCTGAAGACTGGTGGAAATTACTGAAGAATAGAAGAGGGGACCAAGAAGAAATGTGTTGGGAAGAATTTCGAGAAGCATTTTTTGAGAGATTCTATCCTCGATCGTTCCAAGATATGAAACAAGATGAGTTCCTACAGCTCATGCAGGGAAACATGCTATAATAGAGTATGAATTAAAGTATACTGATCTATCCAAGTACGCTTTAAACATAATTATGGATGAAAAGGAGCGCTCTCGAAGGTTTGAATTAGGATTAAGACAAGAGATTCGAACTCCTGTCACGGCAACCATGGTGTGGGGAGAATTTTCAAAACTAATAGAAGCGACAATGAGAGTAGAAAAAAGTTTAATGGTAGAAGAACTAAGACCAAAAGGGGGCTCGTCCATGAGTAAGTGACAGAAGGAAGAACCAAGAAATTTTACTCTCAGAATAGAAAATAGAAGTGTGTGGAAGAGAAGAGGAATCACAAATACTAAAGTAGACCCCGAATGAGAAAGCCAAATAAGGGAGTCAATGGCGAGTGTAAATCAAAAATCGAGATGCCCGATTTGTAATAAATATCATTGGGAAAAATATTGGGAACAAACCCAAGGACGATCGCGTACATGTTTTAAGTGTGGTAACCCAGGACACATTAAACGAGAATGTCCCCAATTGATGGATGCTGGAAATAAACCACCGCCAAATAGCTCGAGAATGAAACCAACGACTGTTGAGGGAGGACGAACTGTTGGAGGAAGAAAAGAGGATACAGGAAAAATGACGTTGGGACAATTATATGGATTAGCTCAAGCTAGGGAGGAAGATGTACCAGATGTGGGAAAAGGGAAAGAGAAAATTCTAAAGGACTAGGATAGAAGTTATTATGTAATAAAACTGTATTAAGCAAATCAATTAATAAAAGTTTTGTTGTAAAATAAGATTCGTTTAATTTCAAGGACGAAATTATATTTAAAGGGGTGGTAAATGTAAGACCCGAATCCTAAATCCAGGGTAGTGGATGACTAAGAGAAGGAAAAAAAATTCTAAGTAGTAAAATGTTAAAGAAAAATTCCTAAAAGAAATATGTAGTGGATCAAGACAAAATGGTAAGTATTGTTTATGCGTTAGTGCTAAGTTTCTAGAGGTTGTGTGGAAATGGAGAGGATCAAAAGGTGGCCAAGTGAAACAAATGTTTTGACTATGGACAGCGCATGTGGGCTAGCTCCAAGTTGCGCTGATCGTTGAATGCAAGGGGTGCGTGGGCAGCGGCCATAGTTTGCATGCATGAGTAGTTGACGTAAGGGCGTGCGCTAGCGCAAAGTCACGTGGGCATGCGAGGGTGCATGGGGTAAGATAGGACGTGAGGCAAGGCAGCGCTGGAGGGTAGCATGCATCGATGCCCAACACCCATGCCAAGCGGCCATGCGTCGATGCCAGTGCCTATGCTAAGCGCCTATGCATCGATAATGGAAGTATGCGTCGACGGTCGAAGGCATGCGTCTATGATGCACGGCAAAGCTATAGCATATGACAAGGCTATGTGTCGATGGCATGGGCCTATTGCTTGATAGAGGATGGCCAAGAACATGCGATGGTTAGGGCCACACTATGTGATAGTTGTAGATGGGTGGACGCATGGATAAAAGAAAAGTTGTGTGACGGAGGCCAAGGATGCGATGATCAAAGGTTGCGAGGAGGCACCATTCAAGTAATGTGTCCATGAGTATATTAATTATTATGGATAAACATCCTTTGGCACTAAGTAAATGAGGTGGCAGAATGATGTTTCATGCAAAAGTGACTCTTATCACTTTAAGTAGGAGGTGGAAGATGGAGGTTACAAGCAAAGTTAGAAATTTTGCTGGCAAATTAAGGTTAATACAACTCAAAGCATAGCTGGAAGGGGTTTAGTGTTGGCAGCCTTAAAAAGAGACATTTGTAGGTTGAGTTGTCACAATGGGGAGAGCTCAGGGTAGCTATAAATGGAGGGGTCGGATGAGAACAGTTTACTCGTGCCATTTCCAAAATCTCAGTGTTAATAGTCTATTTAGAGTATTAAGTTTAGGTACTGAGGCTGCCAAAATAATTAGAGTTTGAAGGAGTCAAAGTTGCGTTGATGAACTTGGAGGCTCGCACAAACGCATAGGCTCGCCTAGCATCGCATCTATCGTAACACAGCGCACGCCTCGCGCCAGCCCAACGCTGAGCCCATCCGTGCAACACAGCGCGCGCTAGCCCAACGCTGCGGCCAACCGTGCGGTGCAACACCCATACCTCCTACACAAGGCCGGACGCCTCAGCTGCCTACCAGCATCTCTGCACACACCATGGTTAAAATAACCTCTTAAGGGCTTATTTTGAGGTTTTGACTAAATCTTGAGTAAGGTAAGCTAGTACTTTTAGTATAAAGAAGTGTTTTGACTATTTTAGCATTATTTAGTGATATAACACTATTAATTGGGAATTTTCATTGAAATGGAGGCAATCTCAGGGAAATACTCTCAAAGTAAATTCCAATAGAAAATCTTGCAAACGGTGAGTGGTTATTAAGATTTATGCATTGCTGTATGTATAAATGCATAAGTATGTACAAGATGCATGATTGTAATGTTATTATGCTTGCCATGATATTGTCTATATAATTACTATGGAAACTAAGATTATGCCCGAAATATATAGTTAGCATGCTTAAAAGGGTACACGACGAGAAAATATAGTCGGCTTCGATCGGTGGGAATTGATAGTCGGTGATGACCGGCGGGAAATATAGTCAAGTTACCTAAGCATAGCTAGCAAGAAATAGTTGTCGATGTGCACATTGGCGGGAAAACAGGATATTGGAAAGTTTCCATGAAAAGTTATTATTATTGTTATCATATGCCAAGTATAGCATGTGGTTGGAGGAAAATTCTTGATCGGGATTACACGTGAGCATGCATAAGTTATAATGAAATTGTTGACTATGTGATTGATTTCCCAAAAATATGATTTTATAATTAAAGCCATTGTTATTTTAAAAGGCACCACTCACTGGGCTTATTAGCTCACACTTTTCCAAATATTTTTCTTCTATTCCCCCCCCCCCCCCTCCTACCCCCAGGTTGCGAAGCGGAGCGTTCAGGGAAGAGTCTTTCAACCACCAAACACCAGGACGTGGTAATCTTTCAAGGCATAGCTCATATTGTGTAATAGAAGAGTATAGGAAATTTTGTCTACATGTAGCAAATTTGGTGTGGTTATTGTAGACATTTTAAGATTTCTAATAGATAAAGGGTAAATGTTAAATTAAAAATATTGTTTTAGAGTTATATTGGTATGTCTTCATGCTCTCTTCTAAGTATTGGGTTAAGGCTAGGGAGGGGGTGTGACATCATGGACTACCACTAACTATCCAGATGGAGACTTTTTATGGTGGATTGAATAGAGCATTGCAAATGGCAGCTGACGTAGCTGCAGCTGGTGGAATTATGGATAAATCTTACACTGAAGCTAAGGAGATATTAAACCCATTGCTAAGCACAACATGGAATGGGTGGATGATTTGTATGACGCAAGAGCTGACAGGAAGAAGAGATCTCAGAATGTTAATTCTATCGATTCCAATGCAATAGCCACACTATCTGCTCAAGTGGCTATGATGACCAACCTTTTGCAGAACATATCATTAGGGAGTGCATCAAATCAGCAGAAGGTGAATCAGGTAGAAGCATTCGAGTAGCCCATGATTAGCTGTATGGGCTATGGAAATCCTCATTCCTATGCTGATTGCCCACAAAACCCGCAATCAATATGCTTCATTAAAAACAACCCATTTTCCAATGCATATAATCCTATATGGAGGAACCATCCAAATTTTCTCTTGGACAGGAAACCAACAGGAGCACCACCCAAGGGCGAACCAACAACAAAGGCAAGACCACCGCCTGCATTCCAACCAACGCATCAGCCACACCAACATTCCTTTAATAGAGGAGGTGAGGCGTCGAGTTCAGGATATTCGCTTGAGAACTTATTGAAGTAGTAGATCGCCTAGAATGTCGCGTTGCTGAAAAGCCAGGAGTCGTCTATCAGAAACCTGGAGATATAGGTAGGGCAGATAGCGAGCGAGTTGAAGAATAGGCAGCCTAGGGTTTGGCCTAGCAACACTGAAACTTCTGGGAACAACAATGGAAAGGAGCAATGTCACGTGGTGGCATTGGAAGTGGCAAAGCTCTTTAAGAAAGAAGAATGAATCCAAGAAACAACAGTTATTCAAAAGAACACAACACATGTTCAATGGCATTAGAAGATCAAGAAGAAAGAACGCCTGAAACAACAAGCCATTCAGAGCCAATCATGTCTAACGCGGGAAAACCTGCGGTGCCGCTGAATGCACCATTCCCTAGACGCTTGATGAAGAAGAATGATGAACAACAATTTAAGCATTTCTTGAACTCCTGAGGCAGTTGCATATCAATATTCCACTATAGAGGCCTTGGATCAAATGCCAAAATATGTCAAATTTTGTAAGGACATTTTGACAAAGAAAAGAAGAGTCAGCGAGACGGAGGTAATTGTGCAAATGCAGGAGTGCAATGCGTTAGTAAGCAATAGTCTACCCAAGAAACAGAAGGACCTTGGGAGCTTTACAGTTTCGAGCTCGATAGGAGGGTTGGATGTGGGACATGCGTTGTGCGATTTGGGAGCAAGCGTTAATCTCATGCCACTCTCAATCTTTAAGAAATAGGGAATTGGTGAAGCACAACCCACTTCTATTACTCTTTAACTCGCTAACAGAACAATCAAGTACCCTGAAGGAAAGATTGAAGACATTCTGGTAAAAGTTGACAACTTCATATTCCCAGCAGATTTTATCATCTTAGACTATGAAGCGGATAGGGATGTACCAATTATCCTTGGACGCCCCTTTTCTAGCCACTGAGAAAGTTTTAATAGACGTGCATAAAGGAGAATTGACTATGCGCGTAGACAATCAAGAGGTGAAGTTTAATGTGTTAAACGCATTAAAGTTCCCGAACAATGAAGAATGTCAACTAAACAGTATAGAGTTGCCTGAAGAAGAAGTGACCCAGGTGTGTGAGGTCCTCGCGTTGGAGGAAAGCATGAAAGAACATGAGCTGCCAAGTCTGAGTGAGTGACGGATGAAACCAACGTGTCCATCACTAGAGGAACCACCAGAACTTGAGTTGAAACTGTTACCTAGTCACCTGAAATATGCCTTCCTTGGAACAAACAAAACTTTACCTGTAATTATTTCCGCAAATCTTACTGAGCCTAAATGAACATTCTCTTTTGCAGATGCTGCAAAAGCACATGCATGCAATAGGTTGGACGCTAGCGGATATCCGTGGCATCAACCCATCTTATTGCATGCATAAAATCAGGCTGGAAGAAGGGAAGTCGGGATCGATTAGGCCTCAAAGAAGGCTGAACCCCATAATGAAGGAAGTGGTCAAGAAAGAAATCTTAAAATGGTTGGACGCAGGAGTGGTCTATCCTATATCCGATAGCAGCTGGGTAAGCCTAGTCCAATGCGTTCCTAAGAAAGAGGGAATAACTATGATAGTCAATAGCAATAATGAACTCATTCCTTCAAGAACTGTCACGGGCTGGGGCATCTGTATGGACTATAGGAAGCTCAACGCGGCAACCAAGAAAGACCACTTCCCCCTTCCTTTCATTGACCAGATGCTTGACAGACTTGCTGGAAAAGAATTTTATTGTTTCTTGATGGATACTCTGGTTATAACAGATTTTGATTGACCCAGAAGATCAGGAAAAGACAACATTCACCTATCCCTTTGGAACATTTGCGTTCAGACGCATGCCCTTTGGGCTATGCAACGCACCTGGAACATTCCAAGGGTGTATGATGGCAATTTTCTCTAACTTCTTGGAGAAGACCGTTGAAGTCTTCATGGACGATTTCTTAGTCTTTGGAGACTCATTCTAATCATGCTTAGATAATTTGGAGGCCATCTTTGCTCGATGCAAGGAAACAAACCTTGTGCTAAATTGGGAAAAATGTCACTTCATGGTGACTGAAGGAATTGTCTTAGGCCACAGAGTATCTAAAGCTGGGTTGGAAGTTGATGAAGCCAAGATAGATGTCATAGCTAAACTTCCACCACCATCAAATGTTAAAGCTCTATGAAGTTTTCTAGGACATGTTGGCTTCTATCGAAGGTTCGTTAGAGGATTTTCTCAAATTTTGCAACCTCCGAGTGCATTGCTAGAAGCAAATCGACCCTACGATTTCAATGAAGACTGTTGTGATGCATTTAAAACATTGAAATATGCATTGACTACAGCTTCAGTACTAATAGCACCAGATTGGATGCAGCGTTTTATTCTCATGTGCGATGCGAGTGATGTTGCAGTAGGTACCATGCTGGGGAAGAAGAAAGGAAATTTGATACATCCCATCTCTTACGCATCCAAAACACTGAATGACTCTCAAGAACACTACACAACCACGGAAAAAGAAATGTTGGCTGTAGCGTTTGACATCGAGAAGTTTAGATCTTATTTAGTTGGTGCGTCAGCCACCATCTATACAGATCACTCAGCCATAAAGTTCCTGATGAGTAAAAAGGACGCGAAACCAAGATTAATAAGATAGGTGCTACTATTACAGGAATTTGACATTGATATTCAGGATAGAAAGGGAACTGAGAATCAGGTGGCTGACCACCTGTCCAGGTTAGAAAATCAAGAAATGCAATATCAAGAAAGTGAAATCAAAGATTCATTTCCTGATGAAAGCCTGTTCAAAGTTGAAGGCAGGGAACCTTGGTATGCAGACATAGTTAATTACTTAACTACCAAGCAATTCCCTGGGAACTTCAACTCTCAGCAAAAGAAATGGTTAGTACATGACAACAAATTTTATTTTTGGGATGAACCATTTCTCTATAAACAA
Source organism: Benincasa hispida (assembly GCF_027475165.1). Taxonomy (NCBI): domain Eukaryota; kingdom Viridiplantae; phylum Streptophyta; class Magnoliopsida; order Cucurbitales; family Cucurbitaceae; genus Benincasa; species Benincasa hispida. The sequence continues at coordinate 82,508,339 of NC_143486.1, forward strand.
GGCCCCGACTCCATAATGTGTAGATGTGTTCCGGAGGAAGAGAGACAACACATCTTGGCTGAGTGTCACGAAGGGCATTTTGGTGGGTAAAGAACTGCTGCGAAAATCCTTCAAAGCGGATACTTCTGGCCCACCCTCTTCAAAGACGCGAGGGAGTATATTCGTAAATGTGACCCTTGCCAACGCACTAGGAATATCTCATCAAGGGATGCAATGCCCTTGAATAATATTCTTGAAGTTGAATTATTTGATGTTTGGAGCATTGATTTTATGGGACCTTTTCCCCTGTTCTGCGAGCAACAATATATCCTGCTTGCAGTAGACTATGTACCAAAGTGGGTAGAAGCAGTAGCTTGTGCTAGAAATGATGTGTCCATTGTTTCTAAGTTTCTTTCCAGGAACATTTTCACATGCTTTGGAACGCCAAGAGCCCTGATAAGTGACGAAGGTACACATTTCATTAATCGCATCATTTCTAAATTACTTGCCAAATATAATGTTAGGCACAAGATCACTACCGCATACCACCCACAAACGAATGGTCAAGCTGAGGTATCCAATCGGGAAATAAAACCTATCCTGGAGAAAATTGTCAACGCATTGCAGAAAGATTGGGCACAGAGGCTAGATGAAGCACTCTAGGCCTACAGGATTGCCTACAAGACCCCCATAGGTATGTTTCCATACTCTTTAGTATTTGGAAAAGCTTGTCACTTACCCCTAGAGTTGGAGCACAAAGTTTTTTGGGTAGTAAAGAAGCTAAATTTGAACTTGGACACCGCGAGCGATCAATGTAAACTTCAGCTCAATGAGCTTGAGGAGTGGCGGTTGAATGCATACGAGAACAACGAGCTCTACAAGGAGAAGACAAAACGTTGGCATGACCAACGCATTAGTAAGAAAGAGTTTTTTGTTAACCAAAAAGTTCTATTGTTCAATTCACGATTACATTTGTTCCCAGAAAAGTTAAAGTCAAGGTGGTCAGGACCATTCATTATCAAAACAATCTTTCCCCACGAAGCAGTAGAATTAAAGTAGGAGGATGGCACCAATGTGTTCAAAGTAAATGGCCAAAGAGTGAAGCTGTACTTTGAAGATGGCATAGAACATCAAAAGTTATCTCTCTTACTATGCGAAGCCAACTAAGGCTTGCATCGAAGCATCCCTGCGTTCACACCAACACAAATTCCAGGGACGCTTCCTTTTTCCTTATTCTTTTTGCATTATGTATTTTATCAATGCGTTTGAATTTACTTTGTTTGTTTGTCTGCATTTTAAGATTGATTGTTCATTGTTATTGCCTTCATAATTAGAGATTTACTTGTTTTAAATAAATAAAAAAAAGTTGTGTATAATTGGGATGGGACTAAACGGACGTGTTAGACTTAAGTCTAACGCATGGCCCAAGTCGAAAGGACGCGTCTCGAAAATGCAAAACACTCGAGTGCTTGGAAGCCCAATGCACGTCCTTTCGACTTCGTATTAAATGCGGACATCAGGCGCTGACTGATGTCACCCCACTCTCTCTCCCCAGGCCTATAAAACTCAAGACCCTTGAACCCTCTGGAAAGAAAAAGAAAAACCCTAGCGCCTCTCATTTCCCTCACCGCTGTTCGCTCAAGCATTTCTCTGGTCACTCTTCAACCACGATGTCGTCACCCTCTGATAGTCAGAATCAATTAATGAGCTTTGGAGATGTCTTGCTGGTAAGCTTTTTCTCTTCCTCGTTTGTTTCAGCCTCGCCTCCCTCAAGCCCTCGTCAGACCTCAAAAACCTTTGTCCCAACCAAACCTCTGCATGGCAGAGCATTCTCTACTTTCCAGCGACCGTCTCAGTCGAAGCCCAACAAAGCCATCACAACCCTTCCTTCTAAGACCACCCAACAGCCCAAACCACCCTTAAACCAAAACCTAAAACCCCTTCAAAACCAAGGCAGCGTCCTTCGTCATCCATGGCTGCAAAGAAGCCATATACCAAGCCCGCCCCACCACCATTCATTCCAAACATCACTCTGGTAGGTGCGACGCATGACCCCATCCCAGCCTACCTCCATAACGCCCTATGCATCCACCTCCTCCACTGTCAATCCAAACCTTGGCCACCATCTACATAGTTGAAGCAGACGCGTCCAGCCAACCGCCACGTTCACCCATCATCATCTCATACCTTAGGTTGCTGCATACCCCATTAGGCACCCCACCAATTACACCACCTAGGCTCAACTCTAATAGTCTTGTGTCAGAGCGTCCCCCCGCCGAGCCCGATAGTCGTTTGGGCCACCAAACGAGTCTGTTCCCAAAACCGTCTGTGTGCACAGCTTTTTCTCATCGTTCTGAACCTCTAGGTCCATTTTCAAATTTTCACCCGTCGGAAAGTTCGCACACTAAAATTGGGCCTCGGGCACCCCCACCGGGCCCGATAGCCGTTTGGGGCACCAAACAAGCTCCGTTTTTAAAACAGTCTACGTGCGACTTTTTCTCATCGTTTTGAACCACTGGGTCCGTTTTCAAATTTTCGCTCGCCGAAAAGTTCGCGCAGTAAAATTGGGCCCTGAGGCACCCCCGCTAGGGCCGATAGCCGTTTGGGGCACCAAACAAGCTACGTTCCCAAAATTGTCTGCACGCACCACTTTTTCTCATCATTCTGAACCTCTGGGTACGTTTTCAAATTTTCGCCCGCCGGAAAGTTCGCGCATTAAAATTGGAACACGGGGCACCCCGCAGGGCCCGATAGCCGTTTGGGGCACCAAACGAGCTCCGTTCCCAAAACCGTCTGCGCGCATGGCTTTTTCTCATTGTTCTGAAACCCTGGATTCGTTTTCAAATTTTTGCCCATCGGAAAGTTTGCACGCTAAAATTGGGCCCCGGGGCATCCCCACCGAGCCTGATAGCCATTTGGGGCACTAAACGAGCTCCATTCCCAAAACCGTCTACGCGCATGGCCTTTTCTCATCGTTCTGAACCCCTGGGTCCGTTTTCAACTTTTCGCCCGCAAAAAGTTCGCGCACTAAAATTCGTCCCGGGGCACCCCCGCCGGGCCCGATAGTAGTTTGGGCACCAAACGAGCTTCGTTTTCAAAACCGTCTATGCACGACTGTTTCTCATCGTTCTGAACACCTGGGTCCATTTTCAAATTTTTGCCCGCCGAAAAGTTCGCACACTAAAATTGGGCCCCGGTGCTCCCCCGTCGAGCCCGAAACCGTCTACTCGCACGGCTTTTTCTCATTGTTCTGAATCCTTGGGTTCTTTTTCAAATTTTCGCCTGTCGGAAAGTTCGCGCACAAAAATGGGGCCCCTGGGCACTCCGCGCGGCCCGTTAGTTGTTTGGGGCACCAAACGATCTCCGTTCCCAAAACCGTCTATGCGCACGACTTTTTCTCATCATACTGAACCCCTAGGTTCGTTTTCAAATTTTTGCCCGTCGGAAAGTTCATGCACTAAAGTTGGGCCTCGGGCCACCCCCGCCGGGCTCGATATCCGTTTGGGGAACCAAACGAGCTCCATTCCCAAAACCATCTGGCGCACGACTTTTTCTCATCGTCCTGAACCCCTAGGTCCGTTTTGAAATTTTCGCCCACCAGAAAGTTTGCGCACTAAAATTGGGCCCCGGGGCACCTTCGCCGGGCCCGATATCCGTTTGGGGCACCAAACAAGCTCCGTTCCCAAAACCGTCTGCGCACACGGCTTTTTCTCATCGTGCTAAACCCCTGGATCTGTTTTCAAATTTTCGCCCACCGGAAAGTCCGCACACTAAAATTGGGCCGCGGGACACCCCTGCAGGGCCCGATTGTCGTTTGAGGCACCAAGCGAGCTCCGTTGCCAAAATAGTCTACGCGCACAGCTTATTATCCTCAGTTTGAACCTCTGAGTCTCTTTTCAAATTTTCGCCTGCCGAAAAATTTGCGCACAAAAATTGGGCCCCGGGCATCCCTGCGGGGCCAATAGTTATTTGGGGCATCAAACGAACTCCGTTCCCAAAATCGTCTGCTCGCACGTCTTTTCTCATCGTCCTAAACACCTTGGTCCTTTTCTAATTTTTGCCTGCCAGAAAGTTCGTGCATTAAAATTGGGCCCTGTGGCACCCCTGTCAGGCCTGATAACCGTTTGGGGCACCAAACGAGCTTCGTTTCCAAAACCGTCTACACGCACGGCTTATCTCATCGTTCTGAACCCCTGGGTTCGTTTTCAAATTTCGCCCACGGGAATGTTTGCGCACTAAAATTGGACCCCGGGGCACCCCTGCCAGGCCTGATAGCCGTTTGGGGCACCAAACGATCTCTGTTCTCAAAGCCGTCTGCGCATACGGCTTTGTCTCATCGTCCTGTACCCCTGGGTCCGTTTTCAAATTTTCGCCCGCCGTAATGTTCACGCACTAAAATTAGGCTCTGGGGCACCCAGTCGGGCTTGATAGCTATTTGAGGCACCAAACGAGCTTTGTTCCAAAAATCGACAGCGCGCATGGCTTTTTCTCATTGTCCTAATCCCCTGGGTTCAATTTCAAATTTTCGCCCGTCGGAATGTTCGCACACTAAAACTGGGCCCTAGGGTACCTCGCTCGGCCCGATAGCCGTTTGGGCACCAAACGAGCTCCGTTCCGTAAATCGTATGCGCACATGACTTTTTCTCATCATTTTGAACCCCTGGGTCCGTTTTCAAATTTTCGCCCGCGGGAAAGTTCGCGCACTAGAATTGGGCCCGGGGCACCCCCGTCGGGCCGATAGCCGTTTGGGGTACGAAACAAGCTCCATTCCAAAAACCGTCTACGTGCACGACTTTTTCTCATTGTTTTGAACCCCTGGGTCTGTTTTCAAATTTTCGCTCGCCAGAAAGTTCACGCACTAAAATTGGGCCTCGGGGAACCCCGCCGGTCCCGATAGCCGTTTGGGGCACCAAACGAGCTCCGTTCCCATAACCGTCTACGCGCTTGGATTTTTCTCTTCGTTCTGAACACCTAGGTCCGTTTTCAAATTTTCGTCTGCCAGAAAGTTCGCGGACTAAAATTGGGCCCCAAGGCACCCCCGCCAAGACCGATAACCGTTTCGGGTACCAAACGAGCTCCGTTCTCAAAAGCATCTATGCGAACGAATTTTTATCATCGTTCTGAACCCCTGAGTCCATTTTCAGATTTTTTCCCGCCGGAAATTTCGCTCACTAAAATTAGGCCCTAGGCACCCTCGCAAGGCCCAATAGCCATTTAGGGCACCTAACAAGCTCCGTTCCCACAACCATCTGCGTGCACGACTTTTTCTCATGGTTCTGAACACCTTGGTCCGTTTTCAACTTTTCGCCCGCTAGAAAGTTCGCGAACTAAAATTGGGCCTCAGGGCACACCATCAAGCCCGATAGCTATTTGGGGAACCAAACGAGCTCTGTTCCCAAAACCGTCTGCGCGCACGTCTTTTTCTCATCGTTCTGAACCCCTGGGTTCGTTTTCAAATTTTCGCCCGCCGGAAAGTTCCCGCTCTAAAATTAGGCCCCGGGGCACCCCTGCACGGCCCGATAGCCGTTTGGGGCAACAAATGAGCTCCGTTCCCAAAATAGTCTTGGCGCACGACTTTTTCTCATCATTCTGAACCCTAGGTCCATTTTCAAATTTTCGCCTGTCGAAAAGTTCGCACACTAAAATTGGGCAACGGGGCACCTCCTCCGGGCCCTTAGCCGTTTGGGGCACCAACCGAGCTCCCTTCCCAAAACCGTCTGGGCGCACGACTTTTTCTCATCCTTTTGAACCCCTGAATTCGTTTTCAAATTTTCGCCCACCGGAAAGTTCGTCCACTAAAATTGGGCCCCAGGGCACACCCGCGGGGCCTGATAGCCGTTTGGGGTACCAAACGAGCTTCGTTGCCAAAACCGTCTGCACGCACGACTTTTTCTCATCGTTTTGAACCCCAGGGTCCGTTTTTTCAAATCTTCGCCCATCGGAAATTTTGCGCACTAAAATTGGGCCACAGGGCATGCCCGCATGGCCCGATAGACGTTTGGGCCACCAAACGATCTCCGTTCCCAAAACCATATGCGCGCATAGCTTTTTCTCATCGTTTTTAACCCCTCGGTCTATTTTCAAATTTTCGTTCGCGGGAAAGTTCGCACACTAAAATTGGGCCCTAGGGACCCCATCGGGCCCGATAGCCGTTTGGGGCACCAAACGAGCTTCGTTTCCAAAACCATCAGCGCATGGCTTTTTCTCACCATTCTTAACCCCTGGGTCCATTTTCAAATTTTCGCCCGTTGGAAAGTTCACGTACTAAAATTGGGCCCCAGAGCACCCCCGTCGGGCCCGATAGCGGTTTGGGGCACCAAACGAGCTCCGTTCCCAAAACTGGCTGCACACATGGCTATTTCTCATCGTTCTGAACCCCTGGGTTCGTTTTCAGATTTTCGCCTGCCGGAAAATTCGCGAACTAAAATTGGGCCCCGAGGCACCCCACCGGGCCCGATAACCGTTTGGGTCACCAACCGAGCTCACTTCCCAAAACTGTCTGGGCGCATGACCTCTTCTCATCGTTCTGAACCCTTGGGTTTGTTTTCAAATTTAATTGGGCCCCGAGGCACCCCTGCCAGGCCCAATAGCCGTTTGGGGCACCAAATGAGCTCCGTTCCCAAAACCGTCTTGGCGCACGACTTTTTCTCATCGTTCTGAACCTTAAGTCCATTTTCAAATTTTCGACTGTCGAAAAGTTTGCACACTAAAATTGGGCGACGGGGTACCCCCGCTGGGCCCGTTAGCCATTTGGGGCACCAACCGAGCTCTATTCCTAAAATCATCTAGGCGCACGACTTTTTCTCATCCTTCTGAACCCCTGAATCCGTTATCAAATTTTCGTCCGATCGAAAGTTCATGCACTAAAATTGGGCACCGGGGCACACCCGCCGGGCCTGATAGCCGTTTGGGGCACCAAACGAGCTCCGTTGCCAAAACCGTCTGCACGCACGACTTTTTCTCATCATTCTGAACCACTGGGTCCCGAGGAAAAGTTTGGTGCCGAGGGTACCCCCGTCGAGCCCGATAGTTGTTTGGGGCACCAAACGAGCTCGGTTACCAAAACTTTCTGCGCGCACGGCTTTTTCTCATCGTTTTGAATCCCAGGGTCCATTTTTAAATTTTCGCCTGCGGGAAAGTTCGCGCACTAAAATTGGGCCCCGGGCCACCCCACTGAGGCCGATAGCCTTTTCGGGCATTAAACGACCTCCGTTCCCAAAATTGTCTGCGCACATGGCTTTTTCTCATCGTTCTGAACCCCTGGGTCCATTTTCAAATTTTCGGCCACCGAAAAGTTCGCGCACTAAAATTTGGCCCCGAGGCACCTCTGCTGGGCCCGATAGCCGTTTGGGGCACCATACAAGCTCCTTTTAGAAACCATCTGCGCGCATGGATTTTTCTCATCGTTCTGATCCTTTGGGTTCGTTTTCAAATTTTAACCCACTGGAAAGTTCGCGTACTAAAATTGGGCCACGAGGCACCCCGCCAAACCGGATAGCCGTTGGGGTACCAAACGACCTCCGTTCCTAACACCATCTGCGCGCACGGCTTTTTATCATCGTTATGAACCCCTGGGTTCGTTTTTAAATTCTCGTCTGCCGGAAAGTTCGCGCACTAAACTTGGGCCCCGGGGCACCCATGTCGGGCCCGATAGTCGTTTGGGGCACCAAACAAATTCCGTTCCCAAAACAATCTACGTGCAACCCCTGGGACCGTTTTCAAATTTTCGCCCGCCGAAAAGTTCGCACACTAAAATTGGGCTGCAGGGCACCCCTGCAGACCCGTTAGCAGTTTGGGGCAATAAACAAGCTCCGTTCTCAAAACCGTCTGGGCGCATGGCTTTTTCTCATCGTTCTGAACGCGTGTCTGTTTTCAAATTTTTGCCCGCTAAAAAGTTTGCACACAAAAATTGGGCCCCGGGGCACCCCCGCCAGGCCCGAGAGCATTTTGGGGCACCAAACGACCTCCTTTCTCAAAACCGTATACGCGTTCAGCTTTTTCTCATCGTTCTGAACCCCTGAGTCCAATTTCAAATTTTCACCCACCGGAAGGTTCGCGCACTAAAATTTGGTCACAAGGCACCCTTGTCGGGCTCGATAGCAGTTTGGGCACCAAACGAGCTCCATTCTCAAAACCGTCTGCACGCACGACTTTTTCTCATCATTTTGAATCCATAGGTCTGTTGTTAAATTCCCCCGACGGAAAGTTCGCGCACTAAAATTGGGCCATGAAACACCCCCACCAGGCCCGATAGCCGTCTGGGGCACCAAACGAGCTCCGTTCTCAAAACCGACTGCGTGAACGGCTTTTTCTCATCGCACTGAACCCCTGGGTCCGTTTTCAAATATTCGCCCGACGGAAAGTTCGCGAATTAAAATTAGGCCCTGTGGCACCCTCACCGGGCCCGAAAGCCGGTTAGGGCACCAAACAAGCTCCGTTCATAAAACCGTCTGCGCGCACAGCTTTTTCTCATCGTTCTGAACCCCTGGGTCCATTTACAAATTTTCAACCGCCGGAAAATTCGTGCACTAAAATTTTGCCTCAGGGCACCCCCGCTAGGCCCAATAGTCGTGCGGGGCACTAAACGAGCATCGTTTCCAAAACGTTCTGCGCGCACGGCTTTTTCTCATCGTTATGAACCCTTGGATCGGTTTTCAAATTTTCGGCCGCCAGAATGTTTACACACTAAAATTGGTCCCCAAGGCAACCCCGCCGGGCCCGATAGTCGTTTGGAGCACCAAACGAGCTCCGTTCCCAAAACCATCTGGACGCATAGCTTTTTCTCATCGTTCTTAACCCATGGGTCTGTTTTAAAATTTTCACCCGGTGGAAAGTTCGCGCACTAAAATAAGGCCCCGGGGCACCCTCGCCGGGTCCAAGCATGGCTTTTTCTTATCGTTCTGAACCCCTGGCTCCGTTTTCGATTTTCACGCGACGGAATGGTCGCACACTTAAATTGGTCCCGGGGGCACCCCCGCCGGACCCGATAGCCGTTTGGGGCACCACACAAGCTCCGTTCTGAAAACCGTCGCGCGCACGGCTTTTTCTCATCGTTCTAAACCCTTGGGTCCGTTTTCAAATTTTCGCCCGTCGAAAAGTTCGCGCAGTAAAATTGGGCCCCAGTGTACTTCCGTTGGGCCCGATAGCCATTTAGGGCACCAAACGAGCTCCGTTCCCAAAACCGTCTGCGCACGGCTTTGTCTCATCATTCTGAACCTCTGGGTTCGTTTTCAAATTTTCGTCCGCCGGAAAGTTCACGCACTAAAATTGGGCCCCGGGGCACCCTCGCCAAGCCTGATAGCCGTTTGGGGCACCGATCGAGCTCCGTTCTCAAAACCGTCTGCGCACACTACTTTTTCTCATCGTTCTGAACCCCTGCGTCCATTTTCAAATTTTCACCTACCGAAAAGTTTGCACACTAAAATTGGTCCTCGGGACACCCCAGTCGGTCCCGATAGCTATTTGGGGCACCAAACGAGCTCCATTCCCAAAATCGTTTACGCATACGGCTTTTTCTCATCGTTCTTAAAACCTGGGTCCGTTTTCAAATTTTCGCCCTCCAAAAAGTTTGCGCACTAAAATTGGGCCCCGGGCACCCCCGCCAAGCCCGAAAGCTGGCTGGGGTACCAAACAAGCTCCGTTCCTAAACTCGTCTATGCGCACGCCTTTTTCTCACCGTTCTGAACCCCTGAGTCCATTTCCAAATTTTCACCCGCCTAAAATTCACGCACTAAAATTTGGCCCCAAGGACCCCCACCGGGCCCGATAGTCGTGTGGGGCACCAAACGAGCATTGTTTTCAAAAAGGTCTATGCGCACGGCTTTTTCGCATCGTTCTGAATGCCTGGGTCTATTTTCAAATTTTCTGCCGCTGAAAAGTTCGCGCACTAAAATTTGTCCTTGGGTAATCCCGCCGAGCCTGATAATCGTTTGGGGCACCAAACGAGCTCCATTCCCAAAACCGTCTGAGCGCACGGATTTTTCTCATCATTCTAAACCCCTGGGTTCGTTTTCAAATTTTCGCCCGTCGGAAAGTTCGAGCACTAAAATTTGGCGTCGGGGCTACTCCGTCAGGCCCGATAGCCATTTCGGGCACCAAAGAGCTTCATTCTCAAAACCGTCTGCGCGCACGGCTTTTTCTCATCGTTCTAAACCGTTGGGTCCGTTTTCAAATTTTCACACGCCGGAAAGTTTGCGCACTAAAATTGGTCCCCAAGGACACACATCTTTTTCTCATCGTTCTGAACCCCGGGGTCTATTTTCAAATTTATGGCCGCCGGAAAGTTCGATCACTAAAATTGGTCCCCGGGGCAACCTCGCTGGGCCCAATAGTCGTTTAGGGCACCAAACAAGCTCCGTTCCCAAAACCGTCTGCGCGCACGACTTTTTCTCATCGTTCTAAAGCTCTGGGTCCGTTTTGAAGTTTTCGCCCGTCGGAAAGTTTGCGCACTAAAATTAGGCCTCGAAGCACCCCCGCCTGGCTCGATAGCCGTTTGTGGCACCTAACGAGCTCTGTTCCCAAAACCTTCTACGCCAACGACTTTTTCTCATCGTTCTGAACCCCTTGGTTCGTTTTCAAATTTTAGCTCACTGAAAAGTTCGCGCACTAAAATTGGGCCTCAGGGCACCCCCACCGGGTCCGATAGCGTTTGGGCACAAAACATGCTCCGTTCCAAAAACCGTTTGCGTGCAAGGCTTTTTCTCATCGTTCTTAAACCCTGGGTCAATTTTCAATTTTCACCCGCCGAAAGTTCGCACACTAAAATTGGGTCCCAAGGCACCCCCGTCGGGCCTTATAATCGTTTGGTGCACCAAACGAGCTCCGTTCCCAAAACCATTTACACGCACGGCTTTTTCTCATCGTTCTGAAGGCCTGGATCTATTTTCAAATTTTCGCCCGTCGGAAAGTTTGCGCACTAAAATTGGGCCCCAAAGCACCCCCGTCGGGCCCGATAGCCGTTTGGGGCACCAAACGAGCTCCGTTCCAAAAACCGTCTATGCGCAAGGCTTTTTCTCATCGTTATGAACCGTTTGGTCCATTCAAATTTTCGCACGTCAAAAAGATGGAAAACTACAATTGGGCCTCGGGGCACCCCCGCCAGGCCCGATAGCCGTTTGGGGCACCAAACGAGCTCCGTTCCCAAAACTGTCTGCGCCCATGGCCTTTTCTCATCGATCTGAACCCTTGGGTCCATTTTCAAATTTTCGCCCGCTGGATAGTTCGTGCACTAAAATTGGGCACCGTGGCACCCCCGCCAGGCTCGATAGCAATTTGGGGCACCAAACGAGCTCCGTTCCCAAAATCGTCTGCATGCACAGATTTTTCACATCGTTATGAACCGGTGGGTCCGTTTTCAAATTTTCGCCCACCAGAAAGTTTGCGCACTAAAATTGGGCCCCGGGGCACCTTCGCCGAGCTCGATAGCCGTTTGGGCACCAAACGAGCTCTATTCTCAAAACCATCTGCGCCCACGGCATTTTCTAATCGTTCTGAACCCCTGGGTCTGTTTTCAAATTTTTGCCCGTCGGAAAGTTCGTGCACTAAAATTCGGCCCCGTGGCGCCCCCACCAAGCCCGATAGCCATTAAGGCGCCAAACGAGCTCCATTCCCAAAACCGTCTGCGCGCACGGCTTTTACTTATCGTTCTGAACCCTGGAATCGTTTTCAAATTCTCTCGCCGGAAAGTTTGCGCAATAAAATTGGGCACAGTGGCACCCCGTCGGACTGATAGCCGTTTGGGGCACAAAACGAGCTCCGTTTCCAAAACCGTCTGCCCGCACGGCTTTTTCTCATCATTTTTGACCCCGAGCCCGTTTTCAAATTTTCGCCCGCCGGAAAGTTCGTGCACTAAAATTGGGCCCAAAGACCTCCCCCCCCGTCGGGCCCGATAGCAGTTTAGGGCACGAAACGAGTACCGTTCCCAAAACCATCTACGCACACGGCTTTTTCTCATCGTTCTGAACCCATGGGTCCATTTTCAAATTTTCACCCGCAGGAAAGTTCACGCACTAAAATTGGGCCCGGGCACCCCCGCCTAGCTCGATAGCCATTTGGGGCACCAAACGAGCTCCGTTCCCAGAACTGTCTACGGGCACGGATTTTTCTCATCGTTCTGAACACCTGGGTCTGTTTTCAAATTTTCGCCCGCGGGAAAGTTTGCGCACTAATATTGGGCCCCGAGGCACCCCTGCCGGGCCTGATAGCCGTTTAGGGCAGCAAACGAGCTCCGTTCCAAAAACCATCTACGCTCACAGCTTTTTCTCATCGTTGTTGACCCCTGGGTCCATTTTTAAATTTTCGCCCCCGGAAAGTTCGCGCACTAAAATTTGCCCTGGGGCACACCCGCCTGGCCCGATAGCTGTTTGGGGTACAAAACGAGCTCTGTTCCCAAAACCATTTGCGCACTCATCGTTCTGAATCCTTGTGTCCGTTTTCATATTTTCGCCTGCCAGAAAGTTCGCGCACTAAAATTGGGCACCATGGCACCCCCACCAGGCCCGATAGTTGTTTGGGGCACCAAACGAGCTCCGTTCCCAAAACCGTCTGTGTGCACGACTTTTTCTCATCGTTCTGAACCCGTGTGTCCGTTTTCAAATTTTCGCCTGCCGGAAAGTTCGCGCACTAGAATTTGGCACCAGGGCACCCCCACCGGGGCCGATAGCCGTTTGGGGCACCAAACGAGCTCCGCTCCCAAAACAATCTGCATACATGGCTTCCCCCCCTCGGTCCGTTTTAAAATTTTCACACACCGGAAAGTTCGCGCACTAAAATTGGGCCCCGGAGCACCCCCACCGGGCTGATAGCCATTTGGGGCACCAAACGAGCTACGTTCCCAAAACTGTCTACGTGCACGGCTCTTTCTCATCGTTCGGAACCCCTAGGTCCATTTTCAAATTTTTTTTCCCGCTGGAAAGTTCGCGCACTAAAATTGGGCCCAGAGGGACCCCGTCGCGCCCTTGAACCGTTTGGGTCACCAAACGAGCTCCATTCCCAAAACCATCTACGTGCACGGATTTTTCTCATCGTTCTGAACCACTTAGTCCATTTTAAAATTTTTGCCCCCCGGAAAGTTTGCGCACTAAAATTAGGCTCCGGGGCACCCCAACGGGGCCCGATAGCCGTTTAGGGCACATCGTTCACATCGTTCTGAACCCCTGGGTCCATTTTAAGATTTTCGCCCGCCGGAAAGTTCGCGCACAAAAATTGGGCCCTGGGGCACCCTCGCTAGGCCCGATAGCCATTTGGGACAGCAGACGAGCTCCATTCCCAAATCTGTCTGCGCGCACGGCTTTTTCTAATCGTTCTGAACCCCTGAGTCCGTTTTCACATTTTCGCCTGCCGGAAAGTTCGCGCATAAAAATTTAGTCCCGTGGCACCCCCGACGGGCCCGATAGCCGTTGTAGGCACTAGACGAGCTTTGTTTCCAAAATTTTATGCGCAAACAGCTTTTTCTCATCGTTCTAAACCCCTGGGTCCATTTACAGATTTTTGCCCACCAAAAAGTTCTCCGCACAAAAATTGGGCCTCAAGGCACCCCCGCCGGTCCCGATAGTCGTTTGGGTCCCCAAACAAGCTCTGTTCCCAAAACATCTGCATGCATGACTTTTTCTCATCTTTCTGAACCCTTCGATTCGTTTTCAGATTTTCGCCCGCCGGAAAGTTCGTGCACAAAATTTTGGAACCGGGGCACCCCCTCGAGCCCGATAGTCGTTTGGAGCACCAGACGAGCTCCATTCACAAACCCCTGGGTCTATTTTCAGATTTCGTTCGCCAGAAAGTTCGGGCACAAAAATTCGGCCCCAGGAACCCCCGCCGAGCTTGATAGCCATTTGGGGTACGAGATGACCACCATTCCCAAAACATTTTGCGCGCACGGCTTTTTCTCATCGTTCTGAACCCTTGGGTCTGTTTTTAGATTTTCGCCCGCCGGAAAGTTCGTGCACAAAAATTGGGCCCAGGGGTACCCCCGACGGGCCCGATATCTGTTTGGGGTACCAAACGAGCTTTGTTCCCAAAACCGTATGCGCGCACAGCTTTTTCTCATCGTTCTGAACCCCTGGGTACGTTTTCAGATTTTCGCCCATCGAAAAGTTCGCGGACAAAAATTGGGCCCGGGGGCACCCCCACGGGGTTTGATAGCCGTTTCAGGCACCAAACGAGCCCCGTTCCCAAAACCGTCTGTGCGCACGGCCTTTTCTCATTGTTCTGAACCCCTGGGTCCGTTTTTAGATTTTCGCCCGCCAAAAAGTTCGCGCACAAAAATTGGGCCCCGGGGCACCCCTGCGAGGCCCGGTAGCCGTTTTGGGCACCAAACGAGCTCCGTTCCCAAAACCATCTGCTCGCACGGCTTTTTCTCATCATTCTAAATTGCTAGGTCCGTTTTTAGATTTTTCGCCTGCCGGAAAGTCCGCGCACAAAAATTGGGCCTCGGGATACTCCTTCTGGTCCCGATAGTCATTTGGGGCACCAAACGAGCTCCGTTCCCAAAATTGTCTGCGCGCACGACTTTTTCTCATCGTTCTGAAGCCGTAGGTCCGATTTTAGATTTTTGCCCGCCAGAAATTTCGTGCAACAAAATTGGCCCGGGGCACCCCGCCGGGGCCGATAGCCGTTTGGGGCACCTGACGAGCTCCGTTCCAAAAACCGTCTGCGCGTATGACTTTTTCTCATCGTTCTAAACCTCTGGTTCCGTTTTCAGATTTTTGCCCGCCGAAAAGTTCACACACAAAAATTGGGCCCAGGGGCACCCCCGCCGGGCCCTATAGCCGTTTGGGGCACAATCCGAGATCCGTTCCAAAAACTTTCTGTGCGCACGACTTTTTCTCATCGTTCTGAATCCCTGGGTCTATTTTCAGATTTTTGCCCACTGGAAAGTTCGCGCACAAAAATTGGGCTCCGGGGCACGTTGTCGGGCCCGATAGTCATTTGGGGAACCAGACGAGATCCGTTCCCAAAACCGTCTGCGCGCACGGCTATTTCACATCGTTCTGAACCCCTAAATCCGTTTTCATATTTTCACCCGCCAAAAAGTTTTCGCAGATAAATTAAGCCCCGGGTTAACCCCCGCCGGGCCTGATAGCCGTTTGGGGCACCAGACGAGCTCCCTTCTGAAAACCATTTGCACGCATAGCTTTTTCTCATCATTCTGAACCCCTGCGTCCATTTTTAGATTTTCGCCCGCCGAAAAGTTTACGCATAAAAATTGTACCCTAGGGCACCCCGCTGGGCTCGATAGCCGTTTTGGGCACCAGATGATTCCAAAAACCGTCTGCACGCACGGCTTTTTCTCATCGTTCTGAACCTTTGGGTTCGTTTTCAGATTTTCACCGGCCAGAAATTTCGCGCACAAAAATTTGGCCCTTGGCACCCCCGCCGTGCCCGATAGCTGTTTGGGGCACCAGACGAGCCCCGTTCCCAAAATCGTTAGCACGCACGGCTTTTGCTCATCATTCTGAACCCCTGGGTCCGTTTTTAGATTTTCGCCAGCCGGAAAGTTCGTGCACAAAAATTGGGCCTCGGGGCACCCCGCTGGGCCCGATGGCCGTTTGGCACACCAAACGAGCTCCGTTCCCAAAATCGTCTGCACACATGTCTTTTTCTCATCGTTCTGAACCCCTGGGCTCGTTTTCAAATTTTTGTCCGTCGAAAAGTTCGAGCACAAAAATTGGGCCCCAGGGCACCCCCGCCGGGCCCGATAGCCGTTTGGGGCACCAAACGAGCTCCGTTCATAACGTCTACATGCACAGCTTTTTCTCATCGTTTTGAACCCATGGGCCCATTTTCCGATTTTCGCCTCCCGAAAAGTTCGTGGACAAAAATTAAGCCCCGAGCCACCCCCGCGGGCCACGATAGTCGTTTGGGGCACCAGAAGAGCTCCGTTCCCAAAACCATCTGCGCACATGTCTTTTTCTCATCGTTCTGAATCCCTGAGTCCGTTTTCAAATTTTTGCCCGTCGGAAAGCTCACGCACAAAATTTGTGCCCCGGGGCACCCCCTACGTACCCGATATCCGTTTGGGGCACCAAACGAGCTCCGTTCCTAATACCGTCTGTGCGCATGGCTTTTTCTCATCGTTCTGATTCATGGGTCCATTTTCAGATTTTCGCCGGCTGGAAAGTTCGCGCACAAAAATTAGTCCCCAGGGCACCCTTGCCGGTTCAGATAGCCGTTTGGGGCACCAAACGAGCTCTGTTCCCAAAACCATCTACGCGCACGGCTTTTTCTCATCGTTCTGAACCCAGGGTCCGTTTTCAAATTTTTGCCCACCAGAAAGTTCGCGCACAAAAATTGGGCCCCGGGCCCGATAGACGTTTTGGGAACCAAACGAGCTTCGTTCCCAAAACCGTCTGCGCGTACGACTTTTTATCATAGTTCTGAACCCCTGGGTCCGTTTTAGATTTTCGCTCGCCGAACAGTTCGCGCACAAACGAGGCACCCCCGTCGGGTACGATAGCTGTTTGGTGCATCAAACGAGCTCCGTTCCCAAAACCATCTACATGCACAACTTTTTCACATCGTTCTGAACCACTAAGTTCGTTTTAAGATTTTCGCCCGCCAAAAAGTTCGTGCACAAAAATTGGGCCCCGGGACACCCCCGCCGGATCCGATAGCCGTTTAGGGCACCAAACGAGCTCCGTTCCCAAAACCGTCTGTGTGCACACCTTTTTCTCTTCATTCTGAACCCCAGGGTTCGTTTACAGATTTTCGCCCGCTGAAAAACTTCGCGGACAAAAATTGGGCTCCGAGGCACCCCCGCGGGGCTAGATAGCCATTACGGGCACTAGACGAGCTCTGTTTCCAAAACCATCTGCGCGCACGGATTTTTCTCATCATTATGAACCCGTGGGTCCATTTTTTAGATTTTCGCCCGCGGGAAATTTTTCGAACAAAAATTAGGTCTCGGGGCACCCTGCTGGGCCCAATAGCCGTTTGGGACATCAGACGAGCTTCGTTCCCAAAACCGTCTTCGCGCACGGCCTTTTCACATCGTTCTGAACCCCTGGGTTCGTTTTAAGATTTTCGCCCCCCGGAAAGTTCGTGCACAAAAATTAGTCTCCAGGGCACCCCTGCCGGTCCCAATAGTCGTTTAGGGCACCAGACGAGATCCATTTCCAAAACCGTCTACACGAACGGATTTTTCTCATCGTTCTGAACCGCTGGCTCCGGTTTTAGATTTTCGCCCAGCAAAAAGTTTGCGGACAAAAATTGGGCCCCACGGCACCCTCACCAGGCCCGGTAGCCATTTAGGGCACCAGACGAGATCCGTTCCCAAAACTGTCTGCGCGTACAGTTTTTTCTCATCGTTCTGAACCCCTAGGTTCATTTTCAAATTTTTGCTTGCCGGAAAGTTCGCACACAAAAAATGAGCCCCGTGGCACCCCCGCCGGTCCCGATAGCCGTTTGGGGCACCAGACGAGCTCCATTCCAAAAACCATCTACGGGCATGACTTTTTCTCATCATTCTGAACCCCTGGGTCCATTTTTATATTTTTGCCCGCCGGGCCAGATAGCCGTTTCGGAACCAGACGACTCCGTTTCCAAAACAGTCTGCGCGTACGGCTTTTCCTAATCGTTCTAAACCCTTGGGTCCGTTTTCAGATTTTCGCCAGCCGAAAAGTTCGTGCAAAAAAATTGGGCCCCGGGGCACCCCCGTTGTGCCCGATACCCGTTTGGGGCACAAGACAAGCTTCGTTCCCAAAACCGTCTGCGCACATGCCTTTTTCTCATCGTTTTGAACGCATGGGTCCGTTTTGAGATTTTCGCCTGACGGAAAGTTCGTTCAAAAAAATTGGGCCCCGGGGCAACCCCGCCGGGCCCGATAGCCATTTGGGGCACCAAACGAGCTCTGTTTTTCCAAAACCGTCAGCGTGCACAGCTTTTTCTCATCGTTCTGAACTCCTTGGACCATTTTCAGATTTTCGCCCGTCGAAAATTTTGCACACAAAAATATGGCCTCGGGGCACCCCGTCGGTCCCGATAGCCGTTTGGGTCACCAAACGAGCTCCGTTCCAAAAACCGTCTGTGCGCACGTCTTCTTCTCATCGTTCTAAACCCCTAGGTCCGTTTTTAGATTTTCGCCCGTTTGAAAAGTTCGCGCGCCAAAATTGGGCCCTACGGCACCCCCAGGCCCGATAGCCGTTTGGGGAACCAAACGAGCTCGTTCCTAAAAATGTCTACGTGCACGGCTTTTTCTCATCGTTCTGAACTCTTGGCTCAGTTTTTCGATTTT
Source organism: Benincasa hispida (assembly GCF_027475165.1). Classification (NCBI taxonomy): domain Eukaryota; kingdom Viridiplantae; phylum Streptophyta; class Magnoliopsida; order Cucurbitales; family Cucurbitaceae; genus Benincasa; species Benincasa hispida. The sequence goes on from NC_143486.1 coordinate 82,526,547, forward strand.
CGCATGCCAAAAAGTTTGCGAACAAAAATTTAGCCTCGGGGCATCCCCGCTGGGCCCGGTAGCCGTTTGGGGCACCAGACGAGCTCTGTTCCTAAAACATCAACGCGCACGACTTTTTCTCATCGTTCTGAACCCCTGGGTCCGTTTTCAGATTTTCGCCTGCCAGAAAGTTCATGCACAAAAATTGGGCCCCGGGGCACCCCTGCTGGGCCCGAAAGCTGTATGGGCACCAGACGAGCTCTGTTCCCAAAATCGTCTGCGCGCACCGCTTTTTCTCATCGTTCTGAACACCTAGGTCCGTTTTTAGATTTTCCCCCGCCGAAAAACTCGTGCACAAAAATTGGGACCCGGGGCACCTCTGTCGGGCTCGATACCCGTTTGGGAACCAGACGAACTCCATTCCAAAAACGGTCTGTGTGCACAACTTTTTCTCATCATTTTAAACCCCTACGTCAATTTTAAGATTTTCACCCGCCAAAAATTTCGCGCACAAAATTTGGGCTCGGGGCACCCGCGGGGCCCGATAGCCATTTTGGGCTCCAAACGACCTTTGTTCCAAAATCCGTCTGCGCGCATAACTTTTTCTCATTGTTCTGAACCCCTGGGTCCGTTTTCAAATTTTCGCCCGCCAGAAAGTTCGTGCATCAAAATTGGTCTCCGGGGCACCCCCGCCGGTCCCGATAGCCGTTTGGAGCACCAAACGAGCTCCGTTCCCAAAACAGTTTACGTGCATGCCTTTTTCTCATCGTTCTGAACCCGTGGGTCCGTTTTCAGATTTTTGCCCGTCGGAAAGTTCGCGCACAAAAATTGGGCTCCAACCCACCCCGCCGGGCCTGATAGCCGTTTGGGACACCAAACGAGCTTCGTTCCCAAAACCGTCTACACGCACGACTTTTTCCCAACGTTCTGAACCCGTGGATCCGTCTTCAAATTTTTGCCCGCCAGAAAGTTCACACAAGAAAATTGAGCCCAGTGCACCCCCGCCGGTCGCGATAGCCGTTTGGGGCACCAAACGAGCTCCGTTCCAAAAACCATCTACGTGCACACCTATTTCACATTGTTCAGAACCCCTAGGTCTATTTTAAGATTTTCGCCCGTCGGAAAGTTCGCGCACAAAAATTGGTCCCTGGGCACCCTGCCGGGCCCGATAGCTGTTTGGGGCACCAAACGAGCTCCATTCCCAAACCCGTCTACGCGCACGGCTTTTTCTCATCGTTCTGAACCCCTAGGTCCATTTTCAGATTTTTGCCCGTCGAAAAGTTCACGGACAAAAATTGGGCCCCAGGGCACCCCCGCTAGGCCCGATAGCCATTTGGGGCATCAAACAAGCTTCGTTCCCAAAACCGTCTGCGTGTATGACTTTTTCTCATCGTTCTGAACGCCTAGGTTTGTTTTTCAAATTTTTGCCTGCCGGTAAGTTTGTAGACAAAAATTGAGCCCCAGGGCACCCTACCCGGGCCCGATAGTCGTTTAGGGCACCAGACGAGCTCCGTACTCAAAATCGTCTACTCGCACAGCTTTTTCTGATCGTTCTAAACCTTTGGGTCTGTTTTCAGATTTTCGCCCGCCGGAAAGTTTGAGCACAAAAATTGGGCTCTAGGGCACCCACGGCGGGTCCGATAGTCGTTTGGGGCAACAAACGAGCTCCGTTCCTAAAACCGTTTGCGCGCACGACTTTTTCTCATTGTTCTGAACCCCTGGGTCCATTTTCAAATTTTCGCCTGCCGGAAAGTTCGCACACAAACATTGGGCCCCGGGGCACCCCCCCAAGGCCGGATAGCCGTTTGGGAACCAGACGACTCTGTTCCCAAAACGGTCTGTGCACATGGCTTTTTCTCATTGTTCTGAACCCCTGGGTTCGTTTTTAGATTTTCGCTCGCCGAAAAGTTCGCGCACAAAAATTGTGAATCGGTGCACCCCCGCCAGGGCTGGTAGCCATTTTGGGCACCAGACAAGCTCCGTTCCAAAAACTATCTGCGCGCACGACTTTTTCTCATCGTTCTGAATCCCTGGGTTCGTTTTCATATTTTTGCTCGCCGGAAAGTTCGTGCCCAAAAATTGCGCCCCGAGGCACCCCCGCCGGGCCCGATAGCTGTTTGGGGCAAGAAACAATATCTGTTCCCAAAATCGTCTGTGCGCACAGCTTTTTCTCATCGTTCTGAACCCCTGGGTCCGTTTTCAGATTTTCGCCCGCCGGAAAGTTCGTGCACAAAAATTGGGCCCCAGGGCATCCCTGCCAAGCCCGATAGCCGTTTAGGGCACCAAACGAGCTCTGATCCCAAAATCGTCTGCGCAAGACTTTTTCTCATCGTTCTGAACCCCTGGTCCGTTTTTAGATTTTCGCCCACCAAAAATTTCGCGCACAAAAATTGGGCCCCGGGGCACCCTCGTCGTGCCCGATAACCGTTTGGGGAACTAGACGAGCACCGTTCCAAAAATTGTCTGCGCGCACGGCTTTTTCTCATCGTTCTGAACCCTTGGGTCTGTTTTCAGATTTTCGCCCGCCGAAAAGTTCGGGGACAAAAATTGGGCCTCGGGCACCGCCGTCGGGCTCGATAGCCGTTTGGGGCACCAGACGAGCTCTGTTCCTAAAACCGTCTTTGCGCACGGTTTTTTCTCATCGTCCTAAACCCCTGGGTCCATTTTCGATTTTCGCCCGCCAAAATTTCGCGCACAAAAATTGGGCCCCAAGGCACCCCCGCTGGCCCTAAAATCTTCTACGCGCACGACTTTTTTCATCGTTTTGAATCCCTGGGTCCGTTTTCAGCTTTTCGCCCGCCGGAAAGTTCGCGCACATAAATTGGACCCCGAGGTACCCCCGACGGGCCCGATATCCGTTTGGGGTACCAAACGAGCTTCGTTCCCAAAATTGTATGCGCGCACAGCTTTTTCTCATCGTTCTGAACCCCTGGGTACGTTTTCAGATTTTCACCTGCCGAAAAGTTTGCGCAAAAAAATTGAGCCTCAGGGCACCCTCGCCAGGCCTGATCGCCATATGGGGCACCAAACAAGCCCCGTTCCTAAAAGCGTCTATACGCACGACTTTTTCTCATCGTTCTGAACCCCTGGGTTCGTTTTCAGATTTTCGCCCGCCGGAAAGTTCGCGTACAAAAATTGGGCCCTGGGCACCCCTGCGGGGCCTGATAGCCGTTTGGGGCACCAAACGAGCTCCGTTCCCAAAACCATCTGCTCGCACGAATTTTTCTCATCGTTCTAAATTATTGGATCCGTTTCAGATTTTTGCCCATCGAAAAGTTCGTGCACAAAAATTGGGCCCCGGGATACCCCTTCTGGGCCCGATAGTCGTTTGGGGCACCAAACGAGCTCCATTCTCAAAACCGTCTGCATGCACGAATTTTTCTCATCGTTCTGAACCCAAGGTCCGTTTTTAGATTTTTGCCCGCCGAAAATTTCGTGCACAAAATTTGGGCTCCGGGGCACCCCGCCGGGCCCGATAGCTGTTTGAAGCACCTGACGAGCTCCGTTCCCAAAACTGTCTGTGCACATGACTTTTTCTCATCGTTCTGAACCCTTGCGTCCGTTTTTTTAGATTTTCGCCCGCTGAAAAGCTCGCGCACAAAAATTGGGCCTAGGGGCACCCCCGTCAGGCCTGATAGCCGTTTGGGGCACCACACAAGCTCCGTTTACAAAATCGTCTGCGCACACAACTTTTTCTCATCGTTCTAAACCCTTGGATTCGTTTTCAAATTTTCGCCCGCCAGAAAGTTCGCGCACAAAAATTGGTCTCGACGGCACCCCGCCGGGCCATATAACTGTTTGGGGCACCAAACGAGCTTTGTTCCCAAAATCCTTTGCACGCACGGCTTTTTCTCATTGTTCTTAACCCCTAGGCCAGTTTTCAAATTTTCGCCTGCTGGAAAGTTCGCGCACTAAAATTGGGCCCCGGGGCACCCCTGCGGGTCTCGGTAGCCGTTTGGGGCACCAAACGAGCTCCGTTTCTAAAACCATCTGCGCACACAGCCTTTTCTCATCGTTCTGAACCCCTTGGTCCATTTTCAAAGTTTCGCCTGCCGAAAAGTTCACACACGAAAATTGGTCCCCGGGGCACCTCGCAGGGCCCGTTAGCCGTTTGGGGAACCAAACGAGCTCCGTTCCCAAAATCGTCTGCGCGCACGGCTTTTTCTCATCGTTCTGAACCCCTGTGTCTGTTTTCAAATTTTCGCCCGTCGGAAAGTTCATGTACTAAAATTGGGCCCTGGGGTACCCTCGTTGGGCCTGATAGCCGTTTGGGGTACCAAACGAGCGTCATTCCCGAAACCATCCACGCGCATGGCTTTTCCTCATCGTTCTGAACCCCTGGGTTCGTTTTCAAATTTTCGCTCGCCGGAAAGTTCACGCATTAAAATTGGGCCCCGGGCACCCTGCCGGGCCCGATAACCGTTTGGGGCACCAAACGAGCTCCATTCTTAAAACCCTTTGCACACACAACTTTTTCTCATCGTTCTGAACCCCTGGGTCCGTTTTCAAATTTTCGCCTGCCAGAAAGTTCACGCACTAAAATTGGGCCCCAGGCACCCCCGCAGGGCCCGATAGGCGTTTGGGGCACCGAATGGGCTCCGTTCCAAAAATTGTCTGCACGCACGGCTGTTTCTCATCGTTCTTAACTCCTGGGTCCATTTTCAAATTTTCGCCCGCCGGAAAGTTCGCGCACTAAAATTGGGCCCCGGGGCACCCCCGCTGAGCCCGATAACCGTTTGGGGCACCAAACGAGCTCCGTTCTCCAAACCATCTGCACGCATGACTTTCATCGTTTTGAAGCTATGGGTCCGTTTTCAAATTTTCATCCGTCGGAAAGTTTGCGCACTAAAATTAGGCCCCGAGGCACCCCGTGGGGCCCGATAGCCGTTTAGGGCACCAAACGAGCTCTGTTCCCAAAATCATCTTCGCGCACGGCTTTTTCTCATTGTTCTGAACCCTTGGGTTCGCTTTCAAATTTTTCCCTGCCGGAAAGTTCGCGCACTAAAATTGGGCCTCGGGTACCCCCGCCGCGCCCAATAGTAGTTTGGGGCACCAAACGAGCTCCGTTCCCAAAACCGTCTGCGTGCACGACATTTTCTCATCGTTCTGAACCCCTGGGTCCATTTTCAAATTTTCGCTCGCCGAAAAGTTCGCGCACTAAAATTGGTCCCCGTGGCACCCCTGCCAGGCCCGATAGTCGTTTGGGGCACCAAACGAGCCCAAAACCGTCTACGCGCACGACTTTTTCTCATTGTTCTGAACCCTTGGGTTCGTTTTCAAATTTTCACCCACTGGAAAGTTCGCGCACTAAAATTGGGCCCCGGGGCACCCCGCCGGCCCCGATAGACGTTTGAGACACCAAACGAGCTCTGTTCCCATTTAGCCCATTACATTTCTTGTAGAAATATGGTTAAATAAAATGAGAAACTAAAGGCAAATCAAAACTTTTGATTCTAGCTAATTTTTCTCCATGAATTTTATTATCATCTTCTTCTTTTTCTTCTTCTTCCTATTATTGTTCTATATTTTTATTATATCATGATTTTTTTAATTAAATCTCCCAATCATTGTAACAACCAATGGAATCTCACCACATTTCTTCAATAGTTTCACTTTCATTTCCTCTAAATTTGGAGGATCATCAGAGAATAAATATCTATTTTTCACTAATTCTTGCTGGAAATGTTCTAGGATTTTTTTTTTCATTTTATGGTTTTTTTTTTGTTATATGTTATATACTTTTCAACTATATACATACTTTTCATCTAAATATTCTTAGCACTCGTTTGATATGTAAATTCATTACGTATAAATATTGCACTTAATGTAGACAAATTAATTTTTTTTTATATATATAAACAACAACCCTAAAACATACTTTAACAGTCATCAGTCTTATAGTAGTCAGAAGTGGTTGTCGAAGTTGATTATCGAAGATGATTTTTTACTAGAGTTTATAGTCGGATGTGGTTGTCGTTGCCTGAAGTTGGTCACATGAAGGTGTACTGGAGTTGGTTGTCGATTTTTGTCATCGGAGGTGGTTTTCGAATCCCAAAGTTGGTCGGACAAAAGTGGTCATGAAGTTGATCATCGAATATGATTTTCGCTGGAGATTGTAGTCGGAGTCTGAAATTAGTCGCATGAATATGGTATTAGAGTTGGTTGTTTTTCGTCGAAGGTGGTTGTCGAAATCTTGAGTTGGCCATCGGAGTTGATTGTTAAAAAGTGATCATCGAAGGTTATTTTCATTGGAGTTTATAGTCGGAGGTTGTTGTCGGAGTTGATCATCAAAGTTTGTTATCGGAGCCAATTGGTCATCAGAGTTGGTAGCGCGAAGGTGGTCGTCAGATTTGGGTCACTTGAGGTGGTTGTCGAAGGCCAGAATTGGTTGTCAGAGTAGGTCATGCAAAGGTTGTCAGAGCTTGTAGTTGGTTGACGGAGCTGTCATCAGAGGTGGTTGTGGGAGTCCGAATTTTTGTTGTCGGAATTGTCATCAAAGGTGGTTGTCAGAGCCCAAAGTTAGTCGCTGGAGTTTTCATTGGAGGTGGGTGTCGGAGCTTGGTATTGGTCGCCGGAGTTTTCATCAGAGGTGGTTGTCAGAGCTCGAAGTTAGTTCTCAGAGTGTGACAATAGCCGATGGTGGAGTCAATGAAAACATAGGAAGAAGGGAGAGTTGGGGTGAGTTGATAAAATATACCAACTCAACTCCACCAACATTTCAAGTTGATGGGCCAAACAATGAGTTGTCATACTATACCAACTCAACTCAAATCATGTTGGTGAGCCAAACATCCCCTAAGGAATACTGAAGGAATTTAAGTACAAAGTATGTTTTACAAAAGCATGTTTTTAGTACCTTAGAATTCTCAAAATGAAGGAGAAGATGGTTTCTTGGACCCTGATGTTGAAGAAGATGAAGGTATCTAGGGACTACATTATGTTTATGTTATGAAGGTCTTTGAGACCCACTTTAGCACACATGAAGGTTTTCAATCATATGTTAGGGTGCTATTAGCCCTTGGGGCATGTTTACGTGCACGTATGAAAATTTTTGACGTTGATTGTGATGTAATAATTCCACATTAGCTAAGGCTATTGACGTTAACAGTATTGAGTTAGCTCTACCTCAACTAAGGTATAAAGGTACAAAGTTAAGTATGAATAGTTTATAGGATTGCATGTGATAGGCTAAGTTTTTAGGATTTTCTAATATAATTATGAAATGATCCGATGTTTGAATGTATATGAGTTTGAGCTAAGCATGTTTTAACCCTGAATTTATAAAAGCATTCCCATTTTCCAGTCACTCTTTCTAAATTCTACAACATGTTCGTATTCATATATATTTATTTAAATTAGTCACTCATTGGGCATCCTAACTCACTTTTCAAATGTTTTTACTTCCCAGGTAGTGGTTGGATTATGGAGCTTAGCATACAACTGCTAGTTTGCCACATTACTGCTTAGTGCTCTGATAGACCCATAAGTTATTTAGGTCTTTGTTAAGCCTTAATTAGTTTTGAACTCATGTATATAATAGTTGGGAAAGGATGGAACCCAGAGATTATCGTGTGGATTTTGTATGTTGGAAATGTTGGGGTTGATGCCCTAAACTCTCGTTGGGTCCTGTAGTTTGTAAACACCTATATTGAACAAACTCTTGTGATGCAATAATGTGAGATATTTTCGTCACTGTTATCTATGAAACATGGGATATTTTATTTGCATTTACCACAAATCAATAAACTAAGATCCTTGGTTGTCGTTGTAATTTAAGTATGTATGTGGAGACATACAGGTGAATCATGCTTTAAGTGATAACCAAAATAGTCTGTAGTATATGGATATAGAAGGGAAACCTTATCTTGGTGACACTACGAATGTGGCCCGCTTTGTAGATAGTTACAAGTGTTGTGACATACAGATGGTCTGATCCTGATAATTCATTTGGAGATATACGAGTGGGGGTGTCCTATACAAAGGAGTTTATATAAGACCGGACCACGAAGTGTTTAATCTTGTTATATAACGTCGTTCATGACAGAGACTTCACTTCATTAGGATGACCATAGGTAACATAACCTTAATCCTAAGTGAGTTGGGAACTCTTACATTTGAAGGCGCTTCTTTGATTTGCATGGGTGCGAGTAGCCAGATTGCTGACTCAAACCTACCACTTTGGGGATTCGTTTGATTGGGGAGCTGGTAACTCAACTACACAAGATGGAATTCACTCCTTCCCCAAAGCAGGGGTAAGTAGATAGATTGCTCCCTTAAAGAATGATTCCGGGGCTTGAACTATGTGGCGCCACACACTTTCTCATGGCCCGAGAGGTGTCCACTCATAGTAGGACTATGATGTATTGTTCATTAGAGGGATCAGTGGTACTTAAGGAGTTAGATGTAACTACAGGGGCAAGATAGTAAATTGGCCCAGCTGTATTTACGAGCATCTGTGAAGGGTTATCGTACTGTTGACTGCAATGGACACAAAAATATATCTGTAGTGAGAAGAGTGCAGTTATCGATCTTTAGAGGAGTGTCCGATAGTTAACGGATGGTGGATCTCATGACTAAAGAGTTTAGTCAGCTATTCACGTACCGTTGGAGCTTCAAGCTATATATCCATAAAGTTCCCTTGGTAGCTCAATGGATTGAAGTTGAGAATCAATTTTTAGGTCAGTTTGAAGTGTTCAAATTGACAAGAGAGCGTTTGATTATATATGATATGATTAAACTGGTTCAATTATATATGATATAGTTGACATGATGTATGAGATATATTAATTGGAGGAATTTGATGTAAATATGATTTATATCAAGTAAAGGAGAAAATGACTATGGTTTAAATGTTACATATGATGTGATATTAAAACTATAGGCTATAAATATAATATGATAAGTTAGTTATTATATTTATGTATATTTAAAATAATTATGAGATAATTGTAGGCGGATTCTCCTTTAACTGTGCGTGAAAGTGGGAGGTTGTATTCAGTTTTCATAACTGAAGGATAAAATAAAAAAGGTTTTCATTTTGGAAGAGTATCGCTGAATCGCTTCATTAAGTACATAACCAATCGTTTAGCTCATGAGAGACTACACGACAGCTTCAAGTGTTTGTCTAAACAATCGTGTACACGCACTTTTGACTAAACGATCATGTAAAGTTTTACTAAACGAGCGCACACCTTAGCGAGATTCTCTAAACAATCGTGTAAATGATCAAGCTATTTTTTCCTAAACGATCGTGTACTTGCTGAAATTTTACTAAGCGATCAAGCACAAAGTCTATACAATAGACACTATACTCTCCCACTTGCTTGGTCGTTGAGTTTGATCATTGTTTCCTCTACCAAATCTAACAGGGCCCACACTTCCTGGATTCTCACTCCAAGAATACCAAGGTTATTGAGTGGTGGTGTCCAAGAGGTTACTTGTTCGTGGTTGACTAGATGATTGGGTAGACGATCGTAGAGACAGCGAGAGGTTGCTGTTCCAGACTCCACGAGAGCGAGAGACCTGTGAAAAAATAGTTCTTCAAAGGTAAGTCTCTCACTCCTTTTATATTTAATTTCTAAAGCATGCCGTAATTTGTTAGAAGATGCATAACTAGATTGTATGTTTGTGAATGCTTGTAATTTCACAATGAATTTGGATCGACCATGCTTCCACTCATGGGTTCTCTTTGATAAGAGTTTCTTCAGGGAACTCTAGTTGTAAGTATGTATATATGTTGGGTTGTGTTGAATCCTTGTTGTGAATGGTTTCAAATTGCCTTAGAGGCTGAGATGGAAATACATGTAAACTCTATTACTTATACTAGTCTATTAGGTAATACAGGAGCAAGGAAACAAGTTACAGGTGTCAGTAGAGCAAGAGGTGTCATAAGAGAGTTGACATCTGTTGTCTTCACATCTCTTTCCAAGTTAAGAAGCCTGGAAAGAGATGTGACAAAAGTTATACTAGTTATTGTTAAAATTAGCAAACTCAACTTGCATAAAGTTTATAATATCAACTTTGAAGGCAATGTTTGATTCCCCATTCTCACATATTTTAAAAATACACATTATATTTATCATATTTAATGAATTTTAATTACATGATATTGTTGAATAGACCAACCAAACGTTTTGTTTTTTGTTTTTTTTAAATTGACTTTTATTTACTAATAATATTTGGATTGTTTAGGACCTCTGTAAATATTTAAACTGAATTCTCCATTTCTCAATTTAAAAACGATAAAAACGTAAATATTTAACAACTCCAAGAGTATACTGTCTTGAAAGTATGATCTAAAGCAAATACTTTCTATCATTACACAATACGGATTTGTTGAAAAAAATATTTTTAGGTCCTCTAGGTAATTATTTCATTTTTTGTTTTTTATTTTTAAAAATTAATCATATTTTCTCTCCATTTCTTATATTGATTTACATTATTATTAAGTGCAATAATTAAATTATTAGTTAAATTTGAAGACAAAAAATAAGTTTTTAAAAGTTTAGTTTTTTTTTTTTTTTACAAATGTTGGTTTAGTTTTTTAAATAATTGGTAAAAGGTAGATAAAAAGCAAAGAAATTTGGAAGTGGAAAGGGTTAATTTTCAAAAACAAAAAAGCAAAAAAACCAAATAGTCACCAAATGAGATATTGGTTTTCAAAATTTGGCATGATTTTTACACCAATAATAAAATGTAATAATAAAAGAAGAAATTTAGAAGTAGAAGTATTTTCTATAAACTTAATTAAAAAAAAAACCAATTGTCGGAATAAATTAAATTAAATTATAAAAAAAAGAAAAAACGAGGAAGGAACAATTTTGAAGTTGGGCCGAATGCCCTGAAAAAATGGGGTCCATAGAGAAGGAGACTATGGGCTTGGGCAATGGGCCTTTGCGTCTATAGGTTTGGCTCATGGAAATTACCGTAGTCGCAATGCAGCGAATAATAAACTCAAGGCCATCGAAATTATCGAACAAGAAATAATAATTTCCGGTCGTAATAATCTGTTTTGGACCCTCAACCGTCTTCTCTCCACCTTCACTTACAAATCCCTCTCTCTCTCTCTCCCCCCCTTTGTTCATCGTCTTTGGGACTCAACCATGACTGCTATATCTAATTCGTTGGTCTTAACGAAAAACCCTCAACTCCAGTTATCGCCTGGTAATTCTTAGTCTCTAATCTTTTCAGCATTTGATCTTATCTTTGATTTTGGTTTTTTACTTGCTCAACCTACCCATTTGTTATTTCTCATCCTTTTGCTTTTATCGATTCAATTTTAGATGTTGTTCATGCATTTTTTTTTTCTAATTTACCCAACTTATCTAGCACTCTTTCTGTTTAATTTGGGGGGTGATCCTTTATGTTGGAGATTTAGGACTGTGCTCTCGATGTCTCCATCGATAAGTGGCCTCATTTCAATTAAGAGTTATTGGGTTTCCTTATAATTTGTATCTTGAATTACACCGAGTTTGAAATGGTAGCTACCTGCTACTTTTGAGTCTTGCCAACTGCTTAGCTCATAAATCGATATTGAGTTTTAACTTATACGTACAGACGGCCTTGTTCTATGGGAAATTTGTGAGGGGAATGTGTTTTTTACTCATTGTTATGCATCTTATGGTGGGCTGTTCAATCTTTTTTGCTAGCTGTCAAAAGGCTTAGTTTTGATTATGTTGTCATAATTATGATTATTTTCTAAATATTTGTGAGCGTTGGAGTCAACTTACATGCACCACGACTCTATTCTTAAGTGACAATTGGTCTGACCTTACAACATTTGTATGCCAAGGAAACTTATAGGATATTAAATGATGTCTAAGTCCTTTATTAACCCAGGGTTCTTATTGGCTTCCAAGCCAATCCATGATGGTCATTACATTGTCATGATATATATATATATATATATATTTAAATAGAAACAATTGCTTTCATGGAGAAAAAAATGAAAGAACACACACTGTCATGATGATTTGATTTCCAAATAAATGAAAATTTTGCAATTCTTGGAAGATTGAATGACTATTACATGGATGCTCTCATTTTCATAATTTGGAAGAGTTAGGGAGAGTGCAAATGTACAAACCCTTCAATTTTATTAATCTGAATTTACTTTCGCAAATTATCCTCTGCCAGGATCAAATCTGAAAACTGCCAATAAACATCTGGGGAGCGTGTCCCCTACCAGCTTGTTACTCGGTCCTGGTTGGGTGGGAAAGACAAAGCTTTCTACATTTAGGCGGCCACTTTCAGTTCAAGCTGCATATAGGTATAATCGTTGAAATCACTACTTAAACAATATGCCATTAAGTCCTCTCGTATGATAGAATCATAGTCTCGGGAGTCTTTTTCGGAAGGAATTATTATTAATCACTGATGTGACGATGGGAAACTCTTTACATGGTAAGAATGCATGTCTAGAATCCTTGTAAGGGTAAGCTTATCAATGGGGTTTGCAAAAACTGGAATAACTGCCATACAAAACCGAATTAAATGTGTTAATATCAAGCAGTCACCAGTTAACAACCAAGAATCTAGCCAATTTGAATTTTGAACTGGGCCCGTCCAACTGGTTCAAACAGATTTGCGATCAAAGGATGGACTTGTTTGCTTTTCCATGCTCGAAACTGAGTCTCATTAATTTAGTTTTTGTTTGGGACTTTTGGTAAAGACTGATCGAATCATCATAATGAATGCATGTACTCATCCTATTCTAGATGTCAAATGCAATGGTTGTTGAATTTGATCTATAAACTCTGTATGATTTAGGTTTCTGGTGTTATGCCTCCCTATGAGAGTGGACCATTCGTTCCTATTATATTTGGGGGTAAATGTTTAAAGGCAACATTTTGTGGAAAGGTGCTGCATCCACGCTCTTCTTTGGTTAATATGTAAGGAGAGAAACAATAGGATTCTTAAATACAAGGAGATTGCCTCTATCTGGAAACTGTAGTTCAAATCCTTCGCTCCATGGTGAAATATGCTGTTGTTGTCGTTGTGTGTGTGTGTTTTTTTTTCGGTGATAGTGTAGTTACAGTATTTCGATGGTTTTTAACTATTCGAAGGCTCTAATGGTCTACATCTAGTTTTGGAAGGGGGATTTCTCTTCCCCAAGCCTTTAGGTTGTTTCTCTCTCGTTTTGTCTTTAAAGCATCATTTCTTTCCAAATAAATTTATAAAACTCCTTGGGGTTGAAAATAATGTACAGTTTGTTACAATTGTTCGTATCACTTATAACATTTTCGAGTGGAAATTAATAATCATATTAGTATAATTTTCAAATGAACGTGGCATGAGTTGATGTCTTCTACATTGTATATTATCTTAGTGGGACTGTCCTTTATGCTTCATTTGAAATATTCTAATGGCAGTTAAGTTTATTGTGTACCTTATGACAGTGATGGTGGACGGTCAAGCAATGCAGGCATTTTTATTGGAGGTTTTGTATTGGGAGGACTCATAGTTGGCACGCTCGGCTGTGTATATGCCCCACAGGTTTTTTACTTTTGTTCATCTCTTTTCTAACCCCTAAACCATACATGTGGGAAATTCCACCTAGCATATATGTTACTTGTGTTCTATGGATACTACATTATGTGGAATTTACATATTTAAGTTATATACCGAGAAATATGCACAACTGTTGTCTCTGAGCTTCAAGTCTGAATCCTAGACTTTTTATGACTGAGAGTAGATGTATTTGAATTACAGATTAGCAAGGCACTAGCTGGAGCAGACCGGAAAGATTTGATGAGGAAACTTCCCAAGTTCATATATGATGAAGAAAAGGCTTTAGAGGTGTGAGATCACTCAATTTCTTCTTATTTATTGCAAGTTTCTCCTGCATGGACATTTCGTTTCACTTGACAATAATTTTGTGAAGACATTGATTGGTAACATTTTATATTATTTATTGGTAGCATCGTATACACTTCTTAGCCACCCTGAATTGGCAGAGTGATAATTAGGGCCTGTGAAAAAGTAAGCTCAAAGAAAATGAGTTCAAAGTTCAAGTCATAGTGGCCACCTGTATAGGACTTAAAATTCGACTAGTTTTTTTGGCATCAAAATGTAGTAGGTTGTCAAAGATGTTAAAATGTGCTTGTGTAATTTTAGTTTTGACAATTATGCGGGGGTTGCTTGATTTGGATGAAAAATTTGTGTAATCTAAGGTTGAAGGAGTGGAATCTATGCTTAATATGTGGATTTGCTTATACTCGGATACAAGTTTGCTCCAATTCGATGGAGTAGATAAGTTCATATTTACATAAACCCCAAACACTTCTAAGTTATATTATAAACTATTTTTTACAAATTATACTCCCACCAAATAAATACAGATTACCGATTCAATTGTACAATTCAAGCAAGCTTATCGGTTAAATATCCTGCATTCATTATGGTTTGAGGGCACATGGATTGCCTCTCTTTTTGGTACATAAGTGCATATATACATAAACCCCAAACACATCTTCTAAGTTATATTATAAACTAATTTTTACAAATTATAATCCCACCAAGCAAATACAGATTACCGATTCAATTGTACAACTCAAGCAAGCTTATCGGTTAAATATCCTGCATTCATTGTGGTTTGAGGGCACATGGATTGCCTCTCTTTTTGGTAATTTCATATTTTCTATGAAATGAAGGAATCATTCTCTCTCTTAAAAAAAGCCAAAGGTTTAAGAGAGATGGTTTGTTGGTGTTTGGTATAAAATAGGAATATATTATGCTTGGATTTCTGGCGTAGTTTAGAACCTTAGCAAACTGTTAGCTCAGGATAAGCAAATATCATCTAGATTTATACAAAATTAACCTATGAATCAAACACAGACCCATGTTGCTGACCAAAAGAACATAACTATGGCAATATTTTGCTTTTGTTTATGGAATTAAACTTCATCTTTAGAAGAAATATAACCATATGTTTTGCTTAACCAGTTGCTGCTTGGTTTTTGTTTTTTGATGTGCCAATATGTACATGTTTATTTATTCGAATTGCAGAAAACAAGAAAGGTGCTGGCACAGAAGATTGAACAGTTGAACTCTGCAATTGATGAGGTTTCTGCTCAGCTCCGAACAGAGGATCCTCCAAATGGAGTGGCTGTGAACTCGGATGAAGTTGAACCTGCCATTTGAAAGTATCATCTTTGTCACGTTGGTCTTCCTTCACCGCCCACGACTCCGGACTGGGAATAATAGTTAATTTTCAAGCTATATAATCTTTAATTTTCTCTTTCTTGAACATTTGGTCCGAGCTTTGATGTGCAATATCCACCTCGTATAATGTGTTGCTATTATCGCTCAAATGCTCCATATAAAGTTGAATAGATTTGTAGAAGAGCATTCTTGCCTTGTTTCCTATTATGTACACGAACAACAGGCATTGTTTTGTATTTGAAAGCCACATATTTCATCCCTTCCGCCTTCTATTTGCATTTTTCTTATTCTTATAGCACTCGTGACTCTTGAGTCGCCACTCGCCAGCCAAATGACTCCTTGTTGGTGCATATTGGTCTTTCACAATTTTTTTTTTACAGCTCGAACTAAAAAATTGCGCCTAAATGATATTTAATTTGGTTTCTCAAAATAAGTTCTTATGAACTTCTGCTAGCGTAATGAACATTTAAGGTTCTTTCTCCATATGTTCTTTCTCGCTCTTTCTCCCACCTTTTTCCTATCGTGCTTGAGCAAGAATAAGGTGTTGAACGAGAGGGAACATAGGGAACAAGAGCACGAGAATTTTTTTTAAAAAATCTCAGTATTAGAAAGTATATGATAAGATATACGTGAAAATGGAGTATCCAGTTTTTTTTTTTTTTTTTTTTTTTTTTTTTTTTTTTTTTTAATTTCGAACATGTGTCCCCAGAGCAATTAAAAATATATATATATACTGAATTTGAGGGCTGAATTTCAAGCCAACCAAAACCCACTTAATTTCACACCATCTTTACAATAATCAGAAACCTGGTAAATTTAAGAATAATGTATTTTTAAAAAGAAATGACAAATATATGGTAGTTATGAAAAAAATGATTTTAATAATGTTAAAAGATAAATAAATTTGCAGTCTAAGGTAATGAAGAAAAATAATGACAAAAATAGGTAGAGAACTTTTGTACCTGGTACATGATTTCTTACCCATCCACAAACAAAATCTTTTCATATTCGTGAGATAATTCAAAGAAATTCAAAGAAACAACTAAAGAAAAAAAAGGGGAGAAATAGAGAGATCGAAGGAGAGAATCCAAAAAAAACCCTCATCCAGAATCAGTTTTGAAAATAAAATCTCCACAAAAAGTGGCGAGATTGTTGCCCCTAAAATCAAATTCTCTAACATTAGGATCTCCTCAAATGCCAGAAAAATGCACAAAGTTCTCTCTAAAATTAGATTAAGACGACGAATTACTGCTCTTTCTCTAAACAAAATCTGCAAAACAATGCTAATTGCAGTTGTAGGGATGCTCTCATAGATCCCATAAATCTAAAAAAAATGAGGGATAATGTAATGACCCCACTTTCTAGATGGAGAAAAGACATTACTACATGCAAAAAACTCAAAATGATTTTTTCGCAAAATCTAATTAAAACCAATAAAATTTCATAAAATAAATTTCTAATGCAAAAACTCAAAGAATATAATTTCACTCTTGGGGTACCCCTAACTCAAGTTTGAAGTAAATTATTAAACAAATAAATAAACGTATAAATAAGTAAATAATCAAAGAATAATAAGTGTTTGACCCCTAAACCAAGACATGCCAATTTAAGAAAATAAATGCGAAAGCGATGTCAAGTCTCAAGACCCAGTCACGAATTCCTCATCCCCGCCATTTTGTCCTTTCCTTTACCTAAAAAAATAGATAAAAGAGTGAGTATAAGAATACCCAGTAAGGGGCTGTTTGCCCAAGTTTGGGGAGTTGTGAAGTCTATGTTTGAAGTGCAGAGTTGTGTAATTTGAAGTTATGAAGTCTATATTTGGAGTGCAAAGTTGTGTAGTCTGGAGTTATGAAGTTTGTGATTGTAGTGCAGAGTTGTGAAACTTGGAGTTCTGAAGTTTGTTTAGGGTTTTATCTATTTTTTCTTTCTCTAATTTCTTTCATACAAATTTGAAAATGTAATAAACATGATTTTGTTCCATAAGTTATAGCATTGTCATTTCTTGATTTATTTGTATTGTATCAATTTTATAAATTTACTTAAGTATTCATTTTAATTGAAATTAGTAACACAAGTTAGATTTATAACCTTTCTCCAATACATAGTGGGCCAATAAGGGGCCATTACATTACTAGTTTTAACAAAATATATTTGTATTACAATTTAATTTCACAAGATTGTAATATAAATATCCAACTGCTAGAAAACGATCATCATATCAACAAAAAAAACTATTAAATGTATAAAGATAGTAAGGACATAAAAGTACTTGCATCCAAAAAGATTAATGAGATATATGATAGTCGATTAAAGATCCCACCGAAAACCAAGTAGAGCATATGCATCATTCACTCCTTCCCAACAACTTCATGTAGTAGATAACTTTGAATTCCATCAGGACAAACAAGAAACCGTGAGTATTTTTCTGGCTTCTAAATATTATACCCATGAGCTTCACCCTGTCCCATGTTGACAACTCTGGTAACTGAACAAGAATGCCTGCCACTTCTTTTCGTTGCTAGACTCCAAGGCATGGTTTGTTTCAGGCAATGATGTAATCCTCTCAAGTTGGATTGTTTGCATGTCTATTGCCGTTAAAATTCATGCTTGAATCTACTTAATTAGTTGATTAAAGTGAAAAAACAGTTAAGTCAAACGAGAGAGTAATTAATTGTTGAATGCATCAAGTTAGGGCGTGAAGTAATTTTGGAGATAAAATTGTTCAAGTGTTTTGTCTGTTCTTTTCTACTAATGCATGCACCCTAGAGATAGGATTAAGTGTGGCTATCACATCAAGAGATGTTGAACATAAACTAAAGAACAGATTTCCTACACATCACATATACACTTAGATTTAGTAGACATCCATACCATCTCCATACTCATTGTCATTGCGCTCTTATAGGCTTGCTGTTCCCACTAGCAAATCAACACATACCACCTATGCATAAGTCATTCATCCGACCCATTTTTATCTCTCTAAACTCCTATAACCTCTTGCATGTGGCCAATAGTTAGTGTAAATAACCAACATCTATCAAGTAATTAGAACCCTCTGCAACAAATTCAAAGACCAACCCTGCGTTAGTAATTCTAGAATCCCTAGTTTCGACCCTCGACTTACCAGGACACTTAGGCTAGATTTATACTTGGGTCTAGTTTAAGAAGACTTGTACGAATCAGTAAGGTGTGCACGCATATCATCAGTCCAACGCATAACAACTTCTGCATACCAAGAGATAGATTAAATATTCTCATGGTCATCATTCATTCTCATCATGATTTATGATCCTTCATCATTATTCATCATTACTGAGAATTTAAAGAAGGTGAACAAGTTTTTGGCGTTGTTGTCGAGGATTCTAGCAACCTAGCTAACCGAAATTTGGATTTTGTATCTTTTTGCAGAAACTTTCAATTGAAGGTGTACTACAAGTTAAACCTGGACTTGTAAATGTTTTGTGAGTGCAGAGAGCACTCCTAAACTCAGATACGACCCTGAAATTGAAAGGACTTTCAGACAGAGAAATAGATCAAATCAACGTCGAAGGTTAAGACAAAGATAAATGGCAAACTACTAAAATAACCAAAACTTGGCTCAACAGCTCACTAATGCTGCAGTAAATTTGATCCTCATAGTGAACAACAACATGTGTCAATGCGTGAATATGCATCTCCAGTGTTGTATGATTTTTTGTCTAGAATCATCTATCCAATGCCTGATGGTTTGAAATAAAATCTATCATGTTACAGATGCTATAAACTGCAGGGCAGTTTGGTAGAGCTCGCGGCGAAGACCTTCATGCTCACATGAAACGCTTCCTGGAAACTTGCAATCATTCGTGATTCCTGGAATCACGCCCGAAACAAGTAGATTATTCTTGTTTCCATATTCACTTAGAGATGAAACCAAGCAATGGGAAAACTCCCTGGAGCTGGGCGAAATAACAACATGGGACAAGTTAGTAAAGAAATTCATGCAAAATATTTCCCTTCCACAGTCAACGCAAGGAGGCGTTAGTGTTGGGTTTTATGTCCTAAAACTCGTGGTTTGTAAATAATAAACTTATTCTATTAATAAATAAAGATGTTATTGAAGTTTGATTCAATAAAGTAGTTATTGAATATATGAATTGCTCATTTCGTTTTAGAATGAAATAAATCCAATAACTAAAGATCCATGGCTAACACATGAATACTTGAACTTTATGTGGAGACATAAGAGTGGATCAAGTTTGAATAGGTAGCCAAAATGGTCTATAGTATACGAATAAGATTGGGTACCTTATTATGGGGATAATATTGGATGCGACCCACTTTATAGATGTTACAAATGTTGTAAAGTGTTATAAATAAAGTGATTCTGATTCGTTCATATGGAGACATGAGGAGTGGAGGCATCCTATATAAAGAGTTTGCATAAGATCGGACCAAGAAATAAGTCACTCTTACTTTATAACGCTGTTTATTATTTAAGACTGGCTATTTCAAAAAGATGACCTAGGTAACCTATAAATCCCGAACCCTATTTTCCGTATTTAAGTATGTTAATTAGTAGTAAAGTAATATTAAGGGTAAAATTAAAATTATGTATGTAGGAAGCAATTGGAAAATGAGAAAAGTAAAGAAGGAAGTTCTAAATGTTGAAATAGGGCCCTTGGGTAATATACTAAAAAGCACTTGGTGAAGGAAAATTTGCTAAGCATGGAAGCTAAGTGTGTTGGCCTCATGTGTTGAAGGTGTTGCCAAGAGTATGTGGTAGCCATAAATATCTCGAGGTTAGGATAATTGCCACACGGGTGTGGAGGAGAGGAGAAGGGTGTTGAAGTGTTGGCCGAGGGTGAGGAGGCCATACGTTGAACATGAGCTATGCGTTGGCCAAGCAATAAGTTGTGGTTAGAAAGGTAGTGGACGCACGTGACGCTTGGGCAAGGCTGGCTTAAGCGCTGTGGCAGTAGCATGTGTGAGTGTTAGTGTGCATTGGCTAGGCAAGGGTGTGCGTAAGGTGAAAGCCAACGATGATGCAAGTGAATGAACTTGTTTTGAAGGAGATCCTTGAGCGGAAGCAGACTGTCCAAATTCTATTTTTATTGAAAACTAAATTTACAGTAAACATTCAAGATCTGCATTCATAAACAAATTACAACATGCTTTTTATAAGGAAAAAGGGTTCAAAAGATATCACCTTAAAAGAACCTTTCTTCTTGTAATTCCCTCGTAACCCTTGAAGACTTTCTTCAAAAACTTCTCGAACCAAAAGAAGACACAACCACAATGAACCTTTGGTATTCTCAGGGTGAGAACCCAAGAGTGGTGGGCTCTGACTATTTTGGTTAGGAGGGTTTGTTTGAGTTTGGAGGAAGATGAAGATTGAAGAACACAGAACGATTCTATGAAAACTTCATCGTATAAACAATGAACTTCAATCATATAGGTGTTATGCCGTGTAGGAAGAAGAAGAAAACTTATTTTTCTTTTATTCTTTTTTGCCACAAATCCCAATAACCACCTACTAAGGTAGTTGAAGAGAAAATAGGAATTTATTATTCAAAATAATAAAATAATATAAATAAATATGATAATTAACTTATCATATTATATTTACACTAAACTATATGTTATATGAAATATAACACATAACATATAGTTTTAATATTGTATCATATACAATATAAACTATAGTTTCTTTTTTCTATTTTCCAGCATTTAATATAAATAATATTTATATTAAATTTAATAACTATGAATCTCATTCATAGAAAATATATTTGAATCTAATTCAAATATTTATTTCCTCCAATTAAACTATAATGTATCAAATACATTATAACAATTATATCATATATAATTGAATCAAAATTATATCATATATAATTAAATTCCCTCTTATTAATTTGAACAATTCAAATTAACCCAAAAACTGATTCTTAACTAAATCCTTTTGAGTTACCAAGGAGACCTTATATACTTGTAGCTTGAAGCTCCAACGGTACATGAATAATTAGTTAAACTCTTTAATTACATTATTCTTATTCACCATCTGTTAACCGTTAGACACTCCACTAAAGACCGACAAATGCACTCTTCTCAATACAAATATATTTCTGTGTCTATTGGATATAACCAATCAACAGTATGATGACCCTTCACAAATTGCTCGTAAGTACAGCTGGGCCAAATTATCGTTTTTCCCCTATAGTTACATCTAACTTCTTAAGTACCACTGATCCCTCTAATGAACAATGGATCATAATCCTACTATGACTAAATCCCTCTCGGGCCAGGAGAAACTGTGATGCCACATTGTTCAAGACCCATAATCAACCCTTAAGGGACCAATTTATCTACTTACCTTGCTTCGGGGAAGGAGTGAATTCCATCTTGTGTAGTTGTGTTCCCAGCTCCTCAATCAGACGAATCCCCAAAATGGTAGACTTGTTGAGTTGGTGATTTGACCACTCTCACCGATACAAATCAAAGGACCACCCTCATAGACAGAAGTTCATAACTCACTCAGGATTTAGGTCATGTTACCTATGGTCATCATAGTGAAATGAAAGTCTCTATTATGAATGGTATTATATAATGAGACTAAACATTTCGTGGTCCGATCTTATACAAACTCTTTTGTATAGAATATCTTTGCTTGCATGTCTAATACATGAATGATTAGGATCAGATCATTTATATATAAGAGTTTGTTCATACAATATTTACAAACTATAGAACCCGACGAGATTTAGGGCATTAACCCTAACAATCTCCCACTTCTCCTAAAGCTAGTGAGGTGCACAAGATAATAAAATACAAGTACACAAAATAATAAACTAGGGCATAACACGCCCAATACAAGATCTCCCACTTGTCCTAGTCCAACCGTGGTCTGTCCCATTGACCCATACTCTGTAGGTGATCCTCAAACACTGTAGCCATGAGGGCCTTCGTAAACGAATCAACAACGTTGTACTTTAAAGCTATCTTCGTGAAAATCACGTCCCCTCAATGCATAATCTCTCAGATGAGATGATACTTCCGCTCTATGTACTTTCCGTGCTTATGACTCCTAGGCTCTCGGGAATTAGCCACAACACCACTATTATCACAATAAAGTGTGATGGGATTTGACATGTCTGGAACAACTTCTAGATCAGTCAAGAATTTCCTGAGCCAAACGACCTCCTTAGCAGCTTCACAAGCCGCTACATACTCAGCCTCCATGGTAGAGTTAACAATGCACCCCTACTTGGAGCTTCGCCATACTACTGCCCCTTCGTTAAGAGTGAATACTGATCCTGATGTGGATTTCCTAGAATCCCTATCAGTCTAAAAATCAAAGTCTGTGTATCCTGTAAGGATCAAATCCTTAGAACCATACACAAGCATGTAGTCCTTCATTCTTCGTAGATACTTAAGGATGTTCTTAACGGTTGTCCAGTGATCTAATCCTGGATTAGACTGATATCTACTAACTATCCCCACTGCTTAGCAGATGATAGGTCAAGTACATAACATCGCATACATCAAACTGCCCACGACAGATCATAGGGGATCCATCTCATATCCTTAACCTCTTGAGGTGTCTTAAGACACTGTTCCTTAGACAATGTAACTCCGTGCCTGAAAGGCAATAGGCCCCACTTAGAGTTCTGCATCGAATACTTGACAAGCATCTTGTCAATATACGACGTCTGAGACGGTGCTAGCATTTTATTCTTTCGATCTCGAAAGATCTGAATACCTAGAACAAACTGAGCCTCTCCCAAATCTTTCATTTGGAATTGGGTCACTAGCCAGTTCTTAACTGTAGTCAGTAAACCTACATCATTCCCAATGAGTAGGATATCATCTACATACAACACTAGAAAAACTATCGAACTGTTGATGATCTTCTTGTAGACACAAGGCCATCAACGTTTTGATCAAAGCTATAAGATTTAATCGCAGTATCAAATCTTATATTCAAAGATCGAGATGCTTGTTTCAGTCCATAAATAGACCGATTAATCTTGCAAACCTTTTGCTCTTGACCTTGGATTATGAATCCCTTGGACTGCACTATATAAATGGTCTCTTTAAGATTGCCACTAAGAAAAGAAGTATTGACATTCATTTGCCATATCTCATAGTCATAATATGAGGCAATGGATAGGAGGATCCGGATAGACTTTAGCATGGCAATAGGCGAGAAAGTCTCCTCATAGTCGACTCCCTTTACCTGGGTATAACCCTTTACCACCAGTCTAGCCTTGAAGGTTTGCACCTTCCCATCAGTACCTCGTTCCCTTTTGTAGATCTATTTACAACCTATAGGTTTCACCTCACCAGGTTGATCTACAAGATCCTATACTGAATTGAAGTACATAGACTCCATTTTGAGATCCATGGCTTTGATCCATTCATCTCTGTCAACATCCTCCATTTCCTTCTTGTAAGACAATGGATCCTCAATCTCACCATTAGCTACCATAGCTATGATTTCAGTTAAACTCATATGGCGAATAGGCGGGATTGCAACCCTCCCACTACGTCGAGATTCCCTTAATACTTAAGGTGGATTTGATCTACGAGATGAACCTACTTCAACAACTCTTATTGAGGTACTAGGCTCTTCAACAACTCTTGTTGAAGATACAGTAGTTTCTTTGGAAATCTCATTCAACACGATTTTACTTCTAGGTCTGTGCTCCCTTATGTGGTCCTCCTCAAGAAAAGTAGCATTTACCGATACAAATACTTTGTTTTCTTTAGGATCAAAGAAATAACTACCTCTCGTTCCCTTGGGGTAGCCTACAAATAGACATAACCTTAAACGTGGTTCCAGTTTCTTAGGATTGGCCTCAAGCACATGTCTTGGGCAACCCCAGATTCTGAAATGATGTAAACTAGCTTTACGACCATTCCATAACTTCAGAGGTGTTTTGGCAACACTTTTGGAAGAAATGTAGTTCAGGATATAAGCTGCAGTTTCCAAAAACGAGTCAGGTAAGGAAGCGTATCTCATCATAGACCGAACCATGTCCAACAAGGTTCAATTTCTCCTTTCTGATACACCATTCTGCTGAGGTGTAGTAGGTGCTGAGAGTTGGGATACTATTCCATGTTCTATCAAATAGTTTTGGAAAGTCAAATCCATAAACTCTCCACCTCGATCAGATCGAAGTGTTTTAATCATTTTATTTAATGCATTTTCAACTTTAGCCTTGAATTCTTGGAACTTTTCAAAAGACTCAGACTTATGTTGCATTAAATAAGCGTACCCACACCTTGAATAATCATCGGTGAAAGTGATGAAATATTCTAACCTCCCCTAGTTCTTACATTCATCGAACCACAAAAGTCTGAATGCACTAGTTCTAGAGGTTCTTTGGCGCTATGACCTTTTCCAGTAAAAGGCCTTTTAGTCATCTTGCCTTCCAGGCATGACTCACACACACGTAAAGAATTTTCTTCTAACTCACTTAGAAGTCCATTCTTCACCAACCTCTCAATCCTATTGAGATTGATGTGTCCTAGTCTTTGGTGCCAAAGATGGGCATTTTCCTTAGGAGAAATTCTAAGTCGTTTATGTTGAGTTATGATAGTTTTATAGATCTCTATGTTATTGAGGGCATTTGTTGCTAACGGCCTTAGCACATACAAATTGTTTTCCAGTTTAGCAGAATATATATCAACACCATTCTTAGTAATAAAAACTTTATTATAAGAAAAGTTTAGACGATAATTATGTTCCAAAAGACACTTTATAGAAACAAATTTTCTTTTTAAATCAGAAACAATAAGTACATCATTCAAAATGAGAAATTTGTTCTATAAAGATAACTGGAGACCCCCCACTGCCACAGTTGAGATGACGTGCCCGGTTCCAACTCGCATCGTCATCTCACCAGCATCAAGTTGCCACTAGGAACTAATTCCCTAAAATGAAGACCAAACATGGTTAATGGCTCCAGAGTTAATAATCCAGGCAAAATCATCATTCTCCACTAAACAAGTTTCCAAAACAAGCAAATCACATTTACCTTGTTTGGCCTTCTTCTTTTCTGCCAAATATCTAGGGCAGTTCCTCTTCCAGTGCCCATCCTAGTTGCAATGTAAACATTTTCCCTTGTCAACCTTCACTGGTTGTCTACCCCTTGGAGCAACAACTCCTGGGTTAGCAGCAACCTTCCCTTTTCCACCCTTCTTCTTCTTCCACTTTTTGGTGCCGGAGGAAGAAAGTGCAAACTTACCTCCTGAGGTCGAACCTTTATGGAACTTTTTGGAAGAGAAACAACATTTTCTTCACTTTTCTTTTCCTTTCTTTTCAAAAAGGATTGGAAAGTCAGCAGCTCATTGAGCAAGGTAGTCAGATTATAGTCAATCCTGTTCAGAACAACGTTACTACGAAAGTGCAGGAAGCTTTCTGGTAAAGATTCCACTATGATGCTAACCTAGATGGCCTCATCGATGCCATTCATCTCGGGCATGTTGAAGTGGATCATAATGTTGAGAACATGTTCCCGAAAAGATGACCCTTCTTGCATACGTGAATTGAAGATGTACCTGAAAGCGTCGTGCCTAAGCTGTGTGGACGGTTGTTCGAACATTCCCCTTAGGGAATCCATGATCTCACGTGCAGTGACCATGGGCTCATGCTTTTTGGCCAAGACTTCGTTAAAGCTTGCAAAGATATACGCTCAGGATTTCTCATTTTCTCTTGTACATCGCTCAGATGCTTCTCGAACATTTCAAGCAATAGTAGGAGGTTGAATGGGAGGACACTTCTCCATCAGGACAAAACATAAATCATCGATGATTAAAATCGTGTTTATGGTGTTTTTCCAACTAGAGTAGTTTTCGCCAGTTAATTTATTGGTGGTAAGTAAAGTTAAAGTCGCGGTAGCCATATTAAATTGCTGAAACAAAACAAACTTAATTAAGTCTACTTGCATTAAACCACTTTAAAAAACCAATCAAGTTTTAGCAAAATAGTCTAGTGTACCCTAAGTGACATCTATTTTGTAATGATGCTTCAGTGAGGTAGGACAAAAGTCACTGTAGGGTGATCAAGTGCCCCTTCACTAAAATGAGACATTCTCAACCATTAGACAGAAACAACTCTTTGTAACTGTGACTAATAGTCACCATTGTTCGGTCCAGAATTTGTTAACATTCTTAACAATTTTGTGTAAGTGTAACCCCTCATTTTAGATTCTAGAGTCCCACCCTAATGAGCCAACCTTAGGGAAAAATCGATTAGAAAAAGAGACTAAAACAACCCTATCCATTTGTGGAGATCAAATAAAGCATCATGAAAAACTTCCATCCTTTAGGGGGACACTCACGATGCCTCGAGGTGATACATGAAACTTTATCCAACCTAATGAGAGAAACCGAGGGATATGTTGTCATATGTCTCGCTCCCACTTACTATAAACAGTCTCTCCATTCACCTTAGTATTGACCTACCCAAATGCCACCCGTAAGGGGACACCCATGATGCCTCGAGACTGAGGGTAGATCTCATGGTGTGAACTTTTAGTGAGAAACGTGTAGAGGTTAAAGTGAAGTATCATATACCCCATTTCCCTTCCACTGAGTGTTATACCTAGGGTTCATTAACTTAGAAAATCCGGCTACTGATTTTATCTAAGTGTTTGTTTAACTTGCTAAAAAACAATTCTTTCTTTTGATGATTAAACAACTTTGATTCAAGTCCCATTAAACTCTTCAATAGGCTTTCATTAAATTTGCATACATGTAACAAATCTATCTAATTCACCTTTCCAGGTAGGTTCTCAGGTAGGGTATGCGACGTTTCCATCAACTTAAGTACCCCAGCGTAGCCAGAACCAGCCTTAGACAAAAGGTCCCTTATAGATACATTTGTTACATATTTAATCTTTTATTAGGAATCAATTTAATCCTATTAAATCGATTCAAGAGATTAAACTTAGATTTCTAATCTCATTAGAAATGTGATCTTAGGTCTATCTCAATCAAATTTTAAAACACTTTTAAAAAATGATTAAAGCCTAAGGTTTGCATGCAACTCTTTATTATTGATTTTAATTCTAATTTCATTTATTATAACACTTATAAGTAAATGAAACAATTACAACCAATCATTGCAAGAATGACATATATAAGTCATTTATAACATTTATAAATTAACCTAAGCTAGTGTCATGCTTCATGCAATGTACATTCATTACTAATATATAACTTTTATATAATTAAGCAATGAACTAAGCTATAGCATACATTTCATACAACAACCTTATATTATAATATTTATAATATAAATGATGTATGGATATGTTATAATGCATGCATACATATAGTATAACTTTTATATTATATGATGTATGAACATGCTTTATGTAATTTAAATCCTGCATACTAATATATTATAACACTTATAATATAAAATGATGCATGAAAATATATGCATAACCTATGGTGGGTTTTAAAACTATATGACATACATTATGGTATATAAAACAAACATACATCATATGTATATTTAACTAAAGTTGATGGACTGGGATAAAACATCTCAAAAACCGAAAATTAAAGGCTAACTTATTACAAAAATTGAGTCCACCAGTTTGGAGCAAGTAAACCGGGTCTTGAATTGCTCGCCTCGAACCGCTCCACCAAGAACCCTTGTAGCTATTCGTGTAGCAAACTCCTGATTGTCGAGCAGTGAGGCGTCGAGTATAAACGGTCATTTATATGTGATCATGTAGCTTTTGACTATGCGATGAGCATGAAAGTCTACGTGATCGTGTAGCAAGCGTAAAGTATCGTATACTATGTGATCGTGTAGCTAATGACTATGCGATGGGTATGATAGTCTACACGATCGTTTAGCACGCAAGCTTGCATCGAGTATCATATATCGTGCGATCGTCTACCCATTGAGCGCCTGCGCAATCATGTAGCCAATGCAACACGAGGGAACCAAAGGAAACTAGGGAACTTGCAAGGAGAAGAAGAGTCCTACAAATAAACTATAGGTGGTATTCTTTTAAGGTCTTGAGCATATCTTTTAAATTCTATGTTTATGTTATGAATGAGTAGCCAGAACGAGAATGAGATTATGTGGCCGGGATGGTCAAGGGGTCAACAGACTTAGCTCTTAAGCCTGGGGTAGAATCTCACAGGATGGTTAGGGGGGCCATGAGGCCTAGTTTCTGAGCCTCTGGGAGGGACCTCATGTGGGATAGTTAGAGGTCCGACGGGCCTTGATGCATATATTTATGATGTGATAGTGTGAGTATGCGAGGACGTGTGTTATGCGATGAGAAATCAAGTTTTCCTAACAAAGCCCAACTATAGGCCTTCTTAGGTTCCTGGTAAGTCCAGGGTCGAACACAAGTACTACTAAATAGATATGCGACAGGCTCTTTGATTCTCTTTCGGTGGTGAAAAAGAAGTGGATGATGTTTTGATTTAGATTTTCCTATGTGACGGAGTTGAATGTGGAGCGATGAAAGCGTAGAGTTACAATAAGTATGCGATGAAGGGGTTGAGAAGGGGTTTAGCTAACATGTCCCAAGATTGTGCACAAGTATGCGATCATGCTATACACAAATATCAGTACTACATTTCTCAATGCAGAATGCCATAATTCCTATTTCTAGGACGCATGCGATGTATATGCGAAAAAACCGATAGAACTTATGTCTAAGTTTCTACCCTTGCTTATGCGATCTAATCCGACTCTCTCAAGCCTAGATTCTATCTTTAGACTACTTTCTCAAGTATGTACAAATGATGAATGACACATACATAAGACAAGATGACCGTATACCACCATTCCTATTTCTAGGACGCATGTGATGTGTAAATAGCAGATAAAACTTATTTCTAAGTTTCTACTCTTTCTTATGCGATCTAATCCGACTTTCTCAAGCCTAGATTCTAATCCGACTCTCTTAAGCCTAGATTCTATCTTTAGACTACTCTTTCAAGTACATCTAAAGGGTGAATGATGCATACATAAGACAAGATGATCGCATAAAATACATATCTTAAGTCATGCTAGCTAAGTACTTCTCAACCTATTTAGAAATTTAGCTACTAATGCATGGTGTGGAGAGATTGAACATAGATCGAAATGAAGTTTCCATTTTCTACAAATAAAGTACTGAATACAAATTAACAAATGGATTTGAGAGATAACATGCCCGGTAAGTAATGTCTTGCTTCCTGTAGCCTTTTACACTACTCTTTATCACTTTAACTCTATTCTAGATGTGGATTCTTGCTCTCGCAAGAGTTGGCCTTCTCTCCTTTGTATTGCTTTCCGACGGTCTCTCGATCTGTCCGAGAGCGATTTCTCTCAGCTTCTCCTCATCTCCTTACTCTCTCCGTCCTCGATGTATATGTATATGTATGTGCGTGTATATCTCTCTCTGGTGACATTCGATATTTATAGAATTCAAGGTGAAGTAGATTTTCTTACTAATGATTGCAATGATGGGTGACATTAATTTCCCTACTCTGTTGTGCCGTTTAAAATTCATCGAAAGTTAAATGTACTTGCTACAGTATGGCTTTTAACGGCTTGTCAACTGAATTCAGAATCGACCGTTATCAGCTTTATGTCCCATCATGATTTATTATGCTGTCACCTTGATGCGAGGTCTTTATGCGATCACTTTTTGAGAACTTCTCACGATCGCATGACTTACGATCGCATGACTTACGATCGCAACTTTAAGCGCGCTGTTGCATTGTGCCCTTGGATCGCAGTTTCATATGCGCCATCGCATTGTGCCTTTGGATCGCAATTTCATATGCGCCATCACATTGTACCTGTACACAATAGGTAAATTAACTGCTTTTATGCGATGAGCACTCGCGATCGCAATTCCTTTTAGTTTGCCGCTTTCAGACATGATATTGCCTATTTTACCATCGCTTTCTCTCATTGTTTTACTAATTTGAGCTGTAATAACTTGTATTTCTATAAGTTATCGAGCCTAGTTTCTGAGCCCATAAGAGAAGGATCTATGTGTACATAGAAGATAGAGTGAATATGATAAGTACTAGCTTTAACTATCTACCACGTGTGTAGGGTGGAGAACATACTCGTTTGAGGTTGAGGTTTGAGGATTAACCTCAGAATGTGATATGCTTTTATTTGTTTGAGTTCAAAGAGACTCTTTAAGCTGTTTCCACTCACTGAGCTAAAGTTCACGCTTTTCTCTTATGTTTTCTTTGCAGGTAGCAGAAGAGTCTAGGTTGCTATGAGAAGTCAAGTTCTGCCATGAGTTAAAATGTCACTGGTTTAGTTGTAACTAGGGTTGGGTAAGCGGTTGTAAAAACCTTTAAAAGTTTATGTAAACTGATTTTCAAATAAGTTATACTTTTAGTTGTTTCCTTAATTGCCACTTCGAGTTAAATGAGTAAACTAGATGGGCAGTGGGTATCACAAAGGGTGGTATCTGCCATCCTTACACCTTCTTTTGGGTTTAAGAGATGAACTCGGGAAGGGGTGTGACATAACTTAACCTTAATCCTGAGCTAACTATGAACTTATGTTTATTCAGGATTATTCTTAGATTTTCATAGGTGAGGGTTGGCTCAACAGTGCTAGCTTAATAAGCCTCCCATTTCAGGGGTAAGATTAGGTAGATAGCTGGGGACATAGGGTGCAAGATGGAATTCACTCCTACCCACTTTTAGGCATAATATAGAGGTTGTTCCTTTAAGTGCTGACTCCGGGTCTTGAACAAGGAGCCCCACCCTCTCATTGGCCTGAGAGAGACTCGGTTTGATGATTGAATCTCAAACCAGTTGTTCATTAGAGGATCAGTGGGACTTAAGAAATAAGAGGTAATCTCAGGGATAAAACAACGATTGACCCAACTGTTATTACGAAAAGCCTGTGAAGGGTTAACTTACTAATGATGGTTATATCGAATGGACACAATATATTTACAGTAAGGGGAGTGCAACTACTGGGCTTTAGTGGAGTGACCCGATAGTTAAGGAATGGTGGTTAATTATGTTAAAGAGTTTAGTTGGTTAATCTTAGATCGTTGGAGCCCACGATCTATAGGTTCATTAGATCCCCCCTTCCCCCCCTCCCCACACAATTAGCTCACAAACGGAATAAACCTTAGAATAGTGTGATGAGTGAATTTGAAACGTTCATTACACATTTAATTACTAAATTAAACGAAATTGGAGAATTGGCTGATATTTAAATTCGATTTAAATATCAAATTACATGAATAGAGATTCATGGAAGTGGAATTGGTGTTTAATTAATTTAATATTTGATATTAAATTAATAAAATTATTAATTTTATTAGAAAATTAATTATTGAATTAATTTTTGTAAAATTAATAAAATTTCAGTTTAATTAAAAGAATTAAAACTGAAATTGGTTTTAATTTTGAAATAAATTTCAAATTTAAAAGAAAATTGGTTTTTGGAGAAACCCACTAAAATATGGGATTTTCCCACTTTGAATAACAACTCAATTCCCATTCAAATCCATTTAATTCAGCCAAGTAGCTACTATCGTCAAATCATGCAATGTGATTGCATGAATGGACTGAATAAAGCTCAACAAATTTGAGCTGAGAATATGGCCATGCAAGTGTTTCTTCTTAAAAACTAGTGAAGAAGAGTTCTTCACATGGTGGCTACAAAATCAGACTTCTCCTCTCAAATTCTTCCCTAATCTCAACTCATTTTGAGTCTCACAAATCAATCTAAGGTCCTAAAGTAGGGAAGATCTATTGGTGGTCTATACCTTGTAGCTGAGGAGATTGCAACTAATTTCGTGGATTAAAGTCTTCAAAGGTGGGTTATTCTGAAACCCTCTTTTCATTTGATGAGCATGGTTACTTTGATGCTAAAATTGATGAATTAGAGTGCTTAATGATCTTGAATTCTTCCGCTGTATGTTTGTTACTTCCAACAGTCGGGAAATTATAAACTTTGAGCAAGGAGAATCTGGAACATTTAGTGATGCATGGGAGAGATTTAAAAGGTTGGTCAGAAACTGTTCTAACCATGGATTGCCTTTCACTGTACAGATGGAGATCTTTTATGGAGGATTGAACAAAGCATCCCAAATGACAGAAAATGCAATCACCGCAGGTGGCATTATGGACAAATAGTACAGCGAGGCCAAAGAAATTTTGTATAGGATTGCCAAACACAACATGGAGTGGGTTGATGATGTTTACGACTCCAGAGCAGACAATAGAAGGCGACAACAAAATGTGATTGATACCAATGTAGTAGCTACTCTTTTAGCACAAGTGACTGCAATGACTAACTTGCTAAAAAACTTATCTATGAACAATGAAACTCAAACACAGAGTGTGCAACAAATCGACACATTAGGCCAGCCCATGGTAAGCTATATGGGTTGCAGAGAGCCATATTCCTATAACAATTGCCCCTAAAATCCACAATCAGTCCGCTTCATAAAGAATATCCCAATTTTCAACACATATAATGCCAGATGGAAAAGACCATCCAAACTCTTCTTGGGGAGATGACTAATAGGGTCAATACCATTCTGGAACGCATCAGCAACATAGTCAAGGGACGCCGCCTAGATTCGAGCCCATGTAGCAGCAGCCACAATATTTTATTGAAAATAAAATATACTCTCCAAAGAAATCTTCGTGACTATCACGTCACCCAGTACACGATTACCTTAAGTCGTGTATCGGGTACACGACTTCCTTCTCCATTAAACCGCCGCGCGACCCTTCTTTTTCCTCATCCCAAAGCTTCTGCCTCTGTTTGCTTCCTTCTTCCTCGTCCAAAATTGTCCGAATGCCTCCTCCGTTTGCTTTCGTCTTGCCCGTCCAAACGTATCATTTTGTCTCTATTTAACCGTCCGTCCAAAATCATCCAACCGTTCATCCGAAAGTTTCTGCCTCTATTTGACTATGGTAAAATTTTTTCCCTATGTTATATTCCAATATATAATCTTCATATATATATATATATATATATATATATATATAATCTCGTTTGTATTTGGGTTGAACTTCAAGTGTAGTTTACGGATCCATGATTTATTTTTGGATATATGTTGAACTTAGAAATTAGATTTATTGGGCTATTTTTCTAGATGATTATGTTTGTCTATTTGTTGGGCTATTTTTTTATGATTAATTTGTTGGATGATTATGTATTTGTTGGGTTGAATCTAGGAATATATGTATATGTTTATAAAAATGAATATTGATTCATATATATATTATTTTGTTTGCATTTGAGCTGAATTAAATTTATGATTCCTGGATATATTATTTTGTTTTTATTTGGGCTGATTTAAATGTATAGTTTATGAATCTTAGATTTGGACTGATTTAAATGTATAGTTTATGAATCTTAGATTTGGACTGATTTAAATGTATAGTTTATGAATCTTAGATTTGGGTTGATTTAAATGTATAGTTTATGAATCTTAAATTTGGGCTGATTTAAATGTATAGTTTATGAATCTTAGATTTGGCTGATTTAAATATATAATATTTATATCTTATATGTTGAACTTAGAAATTGGATTTTGTTGGGTTGACATATTAACATATTTTTTTTGTCAACTGTAACAGTTGAAAAAATCATAATAAATATGTCGATGCATCCTGAAGATTTAGTTATTCTTGAACCTGGAAATGATGGAGACAGTGATATTGATGTTGAAGTTGATGAATTATTTGGAGACGACAGACGTACTTGGTCCACAACGTACATTAAGGTGCTTCGTCTTTGGGTCATTAGGTGTATCTTTTATGTACTTGTATTTTTTTTATGTAATTGTATATTTTATGTACTTATATTTTTCATGTAATTGTATCTTTTATGTATTTATATTTTTTATGTAATTATTTCGTTTTATGTAATTGTATTTTTTATGTAATGAATTTATTTTTCATGTAATTGTATCTTTTTATATACTTTTTATGTATCTTTTATGTGATGGATTTTATTATGTAAAGTAATTTGAACTTTTTAGGTAATGGAGCCTAGTCCTTCTAATACTGTACAATTATATCAACAAAATACACATTGTTTACAATCGGTATGGGATAGTTCTTCCACGGTAGTTTTGAGTTGTCAGAGAAGGGAGGCATCTGCACAACATACTATCCCATTTGATCATCGCATTATTCCTTACGTTGAATAGGCAAGTTTTCTTGGGGTTGCACAAATTGGTTTTATCCAGCTTGATTGGCACCTTATTACTGCTCTAGTTGAGCGTTGGAGACTAGAAACCCACACATTTCACCTGTCTTGTAGGGAATGTATAATCACGCTGCAGGATGTTGCCATACAGTTTGGGTTACGAATGGACGTGTCACACCCCGCTCCAGACCACCCTCCGAGCCCGAGAAAGGGCGTGATTGACAGTAGTTATCAACCCTTTTGTTGACACTTACTGCCTAATAACTCTTGCGTTAATAACTCTGATACCAATGAATAAATTCATAAACAACGGACTAATTAAGTAGGCCCATTTTATATTATGCAATGATATAACGTTTATACAACTCAAAGACTTAACAACAACAACCGTAAAACCCTCCGAAAGTGTAACTGTGGCATGTGGCAGGCCTTGATCTTAGTAGCACCCTGGAACTCCTCACTTTTCGCTACCTGGGGGGTGGGGGGGGGAGGGGGGTTAAAACATAAAACATGGAAAACATGAGCTACAAAGCCCAGTGAGTGATGCCTTTAAATAAACAAATACTTTGTCAACAGACATATATTTTTGGGAAAATAATACATAGTTAACAAGAACATTACCGCAAGTTCATTATTATTTTCCTGCCAAACTGCTGGACAATTCCCAGCTTGACCGTTGGATAAAATAATCAACCTCCAGCTTGACCGCTGGTTATCACATAATCAAAACATCCCTGTAAACTAAGATAACAAAAATTCCTGTGGAAACTTTCCCTGTACCCTATTATCCAGCCAATGTGCACATCGACTATTTTTCCCGCTAGCTATGCGTAGGTAACTTGACTATATTTCCCGCCGATCGTCACCGACTATAATTTTTCGCCGACCGAGGCCGACTATATTTTCCCACCAGGTACCTTTTCAAGCATTCTAACTATATATCCCAGGTACAATTCCAGTTTCCAACACAAACATACAAGCAATATCTTAACAATCATAGTAATCAGATAAACATATATTCCTGATCATGCCAACTTAACATTATCCCCTATATATATTTACCTATATATAGTAATTATATCAACAATACAACACACAATAACCATTCACCTTGGTTGGTTAGGAACTTTCCTTTCCGAAGTTCCTTAGGTTTCCTTGGTTTTCCTTTTGAACCCTAAATTCCAGATTCAAATATCAGCTTAGATTACTCATAGTTCCAGACCTTATGTTCAAATACTTCCTTTTGAAAACATGTTCTAATGTCTCAGGAAGCTTATCATAAAATCTTAGCTCATAACTCCTCGTGGTTTTGCCGGAATCATCAAAACATTAAGACTGGCCCAGCTTACCCGACAGCTCGACCCTTCTGTCTTTTCCACATTCTCCAGCCCGATTCCTTGGAGCTTTTTCTCCGGCAGCCTCACCATGAAAACTAGACTCCTTTAGCTTTCAGATGGCTTTAGAATAACATCAAAATCATGAGTATTTTGAGAGAACTCCTCGTCCCAAATTGATGCTGCTTTCCAGACTTCACTGTCCAATGC
Source organism: Benincasa hispida (assembly GCF_027475165.1). Classification (NCBI taxonomy): domain Eukaryota; kingdom Viridiplantae; phylum Streptophyta; class Magnoliopsida; order Cucurbitales; family Cucurbitaceae; genus Benincasa; species Benincasa hispida. Next base: position 82,562,391 of record NC_143486.1, read on the forward strand.
GTCCTCTTTGAACTTCTATGTCCAACGCATGGATTTTGCTCTAACGCAAGGTTTCCTCAACTTTCCCACTATTCTTTATGTATTTTGAGTTGTGATCTGAAGAATGAAGTCTTTGGTCCTATTTATAGGCGTCCAAGATTGCTCCATGGCCGATACCTCCTACTTGGCCGCATGACCAAGTGCCTCTTCCTTACACCATCAACGCAATCTTGCATCAGCACAACCCAATGTGTCTTCTTCTCCTTTCACCAATGCATGGCCCTTACCTTTGTATGTCTTCTTATGCTACCACCTCTTTTACTTAAGGCTTAAGAATTCTTCCTAACAAGCCACATGCCCGGATGACATCCTCCATGAGTTCATCCTTCATATGCGTCCACAAATCTTAGATGTTCAACGCATCACTTCCATTTTCCTTCCTTATGCCATCACCAACAACCCTTCCAACGCATCAACACAACTTCTTCCAATGCATTGGTCCCTTCCAACGCATCAGCACAACTTCTTCCAATGCATCCCACACAACATTCTATACTTAGCCAAATTTCCAAATTTTCTCTCCTTCCAATGCATCCCACATAACATTCTATACTTAGCCAAATTTCTAAATTTTCCCTCTTTCCAACGCATCCCACACAACATTCTATACTTAGCCAAATTTCCAAATTTTTCCTCCTTCCAATGCATCCCACACAACATTCTATACTTAGCCAAATTTCCAAATTTTTCCTTTGCCCAAGTACTCTTTCCAAGATCTTGTGGCCAATGCATAGCAATGCCTAGTCTAACACTTAGTCAATTTTCAGGGATTTAAGCTTAACTCAAGCTACTCACATAACAATGCCTAGTCCAACACTTTGTCAATTTTCAGGGATTTAAGCTTAACTCAAAGCTACTCACATAGCAATGCCTAGTCCAACACTTAGTCAATTTTCAGGGATTTAAGCTTAACTCAAAGCTACTCACATAGCAATGCCTAGTCCAACACTTAGTCAATTTTTCAGGGATTTAAGCTTAACTCAAAGTTACTCACATAGCAATGCCTAGTCCAACACTTAGTCAATTTTCAGGGATTTAAGCTTAACTCAAAGCTACTCAAGGAAAATCTATTCAACACTTAGAAATTTCCTTCTCTTCAACATAGGATTTAACTTTTACTTAGTTAATTTCCTTAACCATCTGCTTAAGTAGGAAAAATGAAAATTCGGGTTTCACAGAACGGGCAACCATTGACAGCTTCACTATAATATGACTGGAAGAACGTTTGTGAAGAGCTCTTAGGCGTTCTACCAGATGATCTGAAAGGCTCAAGATTGAATATCCCCTGGTTGGCATCCCAGTTTTCAGAATTACCCCCTGATGCCGACGACATCAGCGTACGTGGGTATGCACGAGCATACATCATGTAGCTTATTGGAGGATTTTTGTCCACTGACAAGTCAAATAATCTAGTGCATCTCATGTTCCTTCCACTACTATCTGATTTTGAGCATGTTGGTACGTACTCGTGGGGTGGTGCATGTCTTGCATCATTGTATAAAGAACTTTGTCGGGCTACCAATGCACAAGCGTTGGAAATAGCGGGACCACTAATACTACTACAGGTATGGGCTTATGATAGATTTCCAATTATAGCACCATAAGTCCAGTTACAGGCCCTAGATCATCGTCCATTTAGTGCCAAGTATTATTTCATTTATATATTTATTTCGTTATCATTTTATGTAAGAATATAAATTAATTGACTTTTTTTTTTATATATAATTTTAGATACAGTGGTATATTAGATGTCTCTAAATAGTTAGCAAATATATTGCTCATGTACCAAAAAATATTTGACAGACTGATGCACAATCAGGTAAACTTTTTGGATGTATACTTATCTTTTTTTTTTTTTTTTGTCAGATTATTTGGACGCCATACACACAACAAATTTGGTCATCTCTACCTGATTACTGTCGTGATGGTGAAGACATCTAGTTGACCATTAGCCCTCTTTTATGCTTCCATATAGTAGAGTGGCATCATCTAGATCGTGTGTTGAGATAGCTCGGTCTACTACAAACGATACCTTCGTTGTCCTATACAATCCCAGCACTACACCAGATTAATTTGAGAGGTAAGCACAACCAAGACTGGCGTCAAATCCACGCGGAATATATATCTTACTGGCATGGACGACATGATCGTTATGCACAGGAAGAATTAATAAATGGGCCAGCTGTATCAGATGACTACTTTTTCCGGTACAATTCAATCACGAGGCGATTTATCACACCTGTCAGCGTTTACTATTACTGCATGATAAGAGATTTAAAATCAGACATTTTCTATATATATGATATGAATATTATTTAATATTTATTTTTTTTCATTGTACAGAATAATTTTATCGGAGATGTACAACAATATTCAGTATAGCACAACTTATCAGACTTGGGTTCAATATGTCAGCAAACATTGGTCAACGGAGAAAGTATTATTCAACAAACAAGACGACTCAATGTTGCTGACACCGATCGAAGACATATTCGTCATGGACGACAACGATAGCAAGGGTGAACCTAATTTAGAGGGACACAAAGACAACCTCCATGAGGGGTAATGGCTAGGAGGGTCGTTTTTAAATTTCATGTAAACTTTCATTTTCAAATTGTAAATTAAAGAACTAATTATAAATCTTCTTTGATATCATGACATCTTTTTTGATACTGCCTAAAAACTCTTGCGGAATAACTCTGATACCAAATACAAATTATATGCAATGGGACGGCTGTAGGCCCATAATTTATTAACTTAGAAACTTAATATGTTTAGAGTATTTACAACATTAGATTTACAAGTCCTAAAACCCACAAACCCTAGTCCCTATATGAACAATAGTAACATGTGTACAATATTAACAGTAACCACCTAGCAAATGGTTACAAGTCTTTTGGTCCTTTAGTGGCAGAGCAGATACTGAGCTGTCTTCAGAGGATTTGACCGCTACCTGTGGGGGGGAAAAACAAAAACATTTGAAAATGGGGTGAGCTTACGCCCAGTGAGTGACCAAGAAAATATAGTAAATTCTCATGCATAATTTCAGAAAAAAGTTTTATCTGAAATATAAACTTTTGCAGCATAAATATTTTCCAAGCGTAATGTATATAAAACTGTTTTAAACATAAAACAGTAAAATCATTTCTCAAATCAAAGTACTGTATAGCTGGTAAAATAATCCCAACACCAACTACTAGTCCAGAGAGAACCCTTTTGCTCAATCTCTGACTTTATTCACCTGTGGCCACACTAAGTACCTTAACACATTAGGTACTACTGCTCAGATACCTTCTCCTTGTACTTCAGTATCGAGCTACTAGGATACCTTCTCCAACGTACTTCAGTATCCCATTGGCTTGGTACCTTCTCAAACGTACTTCAGTACCAATAGATACCTTCTCCTTGTACTTCAGTATCTAGTTGGGTGGATGCCTTCTCCTTGTACTTCGGCATTGCATTTTACCAAAACTATTTATAAACAACTTTTCTCTTTAAAGCATGTACAGTATAACACATATACAACATAGCTTTAAAGATGGTAACGCATGCTGGATAAAATCAATACATATACATATGTAAATAGTTTTTCAACAATATGCATGCGTTCAAATCACAATTCAAACTTGCTTGGAAACCACTTTATAAAACTAGTAGGCATGAGAATTATTTTCGCAAACATGCTTTCTGTAAAACATTTGCAATCAAAACAGTTTAAAAACGTTTTAGTTCGAAAACATTTTAGCCACTCACCTCAAACTCTTAGGAACTTTTCAATCTAGTAGCTCCTCGGGTCCCTTTTTCACCCCTAGAATCCAGATTCAACTTACAACTTAGATTAATTATAGTTCCGAACCTTATTTGGAAATACTTCGTTATAAAAACTTATTCTAAAATGTCTTAGGAATATTACCCTAAACTTTCAGCTCAGAATTCGTCGTGGTTTGGCCGGAATCTCAAAATCTTCAAGACTGGCCCAGACTGATTCGACAGTCTGACTCTTCTTCCTTCTTCTCAACCTCCAGCCTAGTTCCTTTGAGCCTTTTCCTCTGGCAGCCCTACTCTGAAAACTAGACTTCCAGAGCTTTTAGATGGCTTTGTAATCACTCCAAACGCATGAGTATATTGGAATATCTTTTCGTCCAAATTTGACATATTCCTTTGAACCCTCACTGCCCTCTACTTTCTCTACGAAATTTATGATTTTTGTGTGATTTGAAAATGAAATCCCAACTCCCTATTTATTGGCATTCAAATTGCTCGTGGGATTGACAACACCTACTTGGCTGCATGGCCAAATGTTTAATACTGCCTTTATCAACGTAAGCTGACTTCACCTTGGTTCAATGTGTTCTTCCTAAACGCATCCAACACAATTTCTTAGGGTTTAAGAATTTCTCTTAATCGGACACCTAGATTTTAATTGACATTTGCCCTTATGTCTTCAAGCTTTGTTTGTATTCAAATTAGGGTTTTTACATGCATAATCCACCCCAACGCGTCCAAATACATTGCCCAGAAACTTGCTCAGCCGTTTAATGCATAGGCGAGGCGTGGGCGTGACATTCGAAACGGACAAAGCAAGGCCAACGCATAGGCGCTCTCGCTCTTTCCGCTCTCGGCAGTGTCGCTCACTCCACTCTTGACAGCGTCGCTCTCTCTCACTTTCTCACTGGTCTCGCTCTCTTCACTCTCGCTCTCTCCAGCAATCTCGCTGGTCAGCTCTCTCCCTCGCTCTCTCCAGCTTTCTCTCCAACTTTTCTCTCCACTCTCACTCTCTCCAGCTTTCTCGCTGGTCTCGCTTTCTCCACTCTCGCTCTCTCCAGCTTTCTCTCTGGTCTCGCTTTCTCCCATCTTTTATCCAATCTCGCTCTCTCCCATTTCCTCTCCAATCTCGCTGGCCTTGATCTCAATGATCTCGCTCTCTCCATCTTTCTCTCTAAGTTTTCTCTCTAATCTTTAGCTACTGTGACAAATGTTCCCCGTATATATTTTTTTTACCCGTTTACTCACCACTTGATGATATTTTTACATGGATCTTCCAGGATAATTCCAAAATAATATTTCCTATATTTTTCCTTAATTCCTTACTCCGTACTTCACCTAATTTTTCATACTTAGCCGTATTCTTCCCCGAATTTTCCAAACTCAATCTTCATATTATTCCACATTAATTCCACGTACTTAATTTTTATATTTATTCCCACTTAATAATTTTTCCCAACTTTTCCAATAGTATTTTCTCCTTTCAAATCTCCATTCCTTCTTTCACCAATCACACTAACTGTTTTCAACAACCTATTTATTATAAAAATTTCATTGCAATTTTACCAATTAAAGCTCAACTTAAATTATTCAAGGAAAATCTACTTAACACTTAGAAATTTCCTTCCCCTTAACTTAGGATTTAACTTTCACTTAATTAATTCCTTTTATCACTTACTTAAGTAAGGAAAATAGAAATCCGGGTTTCA